>NC_092231.1:41958785-41971285 GCF_036320965.1 Panulirus ornatus | reverse complement strand
AGAGGAAAGTGATTGGTTCTCAGTGAATGTCGGTTTGCGGCAGGGGTGCGTGATGTCTCCATGGTTATTTAATTTTTATGGATGGGTTGTTAGGGAGGTGAATGCAAGAGTTTTGGAGAGAAGGGCAAGTACGCGGTCTGTTGTCGATGAGAGGGCTTGGGAAGTGAGTCAGTTGTTGTTCGCTGATGATACAGCGCTGGTTGCTGATTCGGGTGAGAAATTGCAGAAGCTGGTGACTGATTTTAGTAAAGTGTGTGAAAGAAGAAAGCTGAGAGTAGATGTGATTAAGGGCAAAGTTATTAGGTTCAGTAGGGTTGATGGACAAGTAAATTGGGAGGGAAAGTTTGAATGGAGAAAAAGTGGAGGAAGTGAAGGGTTTTAGATATCTGAAAGTGGATTTAGCAGCAGACGGAACCATGGAAGAAGTGAGTCACAGGGTGGGGGAGGGGGCGTTGAAGAATGTGTGGAAAGCGAGAACGTTATGTCGGAGAGCAAAAATGGATATGTTTGAAGTAGTAGTGGTTCCAACAATGTTATACAGTTGCTTTAGATAGATTGTGCGGAGGAGGGTGGATGTGTTGGAAACGAGATGTTTGAGGACAATATGTGGTGTGAGGTGGTTTGATCGAGTAAGTAATGAAAGGGTAAGAGAAACGTGTGGTAATAAAAAGAGTGTGGTTGAGAGAGCAGAAGAGGGTGTATTGAAATGGTTTTGTCACATGGAGAGAATGAGTGAGGAAATATTGACAAAGAGGATATATGTGTCAGAGGTGAAGGGAACGAGGAGAGGTGGGAGACCAAATTGGAGGTGGAATGATGGAGTGAGAAAGATTTTGAGCGATCGGGGCCTGAACCTACGGGAGGGTGAAATGCGTGCAAGGAATAGAGTAAATTGGAACGATGTGGTATACCGGGGTCGACGTGCTGTCAATGGATTAAACCGGGGCATGTGAAGCATGTGGGGTAAACCATGGAAAGTTTTGTGGGGCCTGAATGTGAAAAGGGATCTGTGGTTTCGGTGCATTACACATGACAGCTAATGACTGAGTGTGAACGAATGTGGCATTTGTTGTCTTTTCTTAGCGCTACCTCGCAAGCGCGCGGGGGAGAGGGGGGGGGGTGACATTTCATGTGTGGCGGGGTGGCGACGACAATGGATGAAGGCAACAGGTATGAGTATGTACATGCGTATATATGTATATGTCTGTGTATGTACATGTATGTATATGTTGAAATGTATAGGTATGTATATGTCTACCAACCCCAAAGGGCAAGACAAACAACTGGTTGACCTGTCAGCCAGCCACAGCAGTTCACGACCAGACCTCAGAGTTTGCACTGCTACCCTCTGCTCTCCATGGTTCCATTATAGTTAAATGCAGCTGATGTCTCTCATCTGGAAACATACATAAATTGATACTGATAATGTTTTTGGAACTAGAAAAAAAGTACATCTTTCATCCACCTTTTGTTTTCATGTGGTGGAAAGAATTTTCCAAAAAAAAAAGACTTCTATTTGCTCGGCAAACAGCGCTCCATATCTCTCTACTAATTAGTAATGAGCCAACACGGGGTATTTGGCAGATGTCAAACTGTATATCTCCAGTGGTCTTTAGGTCAATCATTGCAAATCATTGGTGTGGCTTCCCTCTGCTTGGAATGTAACTTTTGCTGCTTGTCTCCCTGCAGACGATGTCCACTGCTAGATCTATACAGACACAGACTGCATAGCTCTCAGTGCTTATTTGCAGTGCCATTACCCCATGATCTACATTGTCACAGACACACACACACAGAGTTTCCGGAGGAGAACGCCCTTACTTAACATCAAGCAGTGTGTTGCTTTAAGTCAAATTACATCGAAGTAATATATATATATATATATATATATATATATATGAAGCTGAAAGCGAGTGAACTATGAAGCAGAGCCACCACATCCAAAGTTAACAACGTGGCTCAGCATCTCTACATGCTGGAGAAGAACTCAGCCCCAGCATATGTAGCAGCTGTACACATGATGGTATGAAGGAGTTACGAAATCGTTTGTTGACTTTTTTTATTTCTATTTCTAATGGCATTTGTTCTTTTCCTTTCGTTCTTTTGTTGATTAAATCTTCATGTGAAAAAAATGAAGCGGAAAATGCATTCACACACACAAAAAACATACACAAACACACACACATATATAAAAATTATTCAGGCACAAGTATTATGAGATTTAATATGTAAATCCCACTCGGCTTAAAGGGTCTATATCACTGTACCCTCTCCCTACCAACCACTTCTCTGGGATGTAGGGACTTCTAAAAAGAAGCCAACCACAGCTGTGTGGGACAGCACCAGTCCCTTCAGATTCGTCTGGCTCCTATTGGGTCTCATCTCACACCAGTGGACGAAGGCGGTATTTTTATATCCCGTGTAAACAATATAGGAATATATCGTAAGTCTCTCTCTCTCTCTCTCTCTCTCTCTCTCTCTCTCTCTCTCTCTCTCTCTCTCTCTCTCTCTCTCTCTCTCTCTCTCTCTCTCTCTCTCTCTCTCGCATCTTGACATTTATTTCAATAGGCAACACCGAATCTAGGTGGCATCTCTATGCAGCATATGCATACGTATACCATCTCGGGATCTCCACATAGAAGGATATAGGTATAATTCAAAGACATAGCCTGATAACTATAGGATCACTATATCCTAAATAACTTACATAGAAACTCACTTTTGCACCTCCAGTACATGAGATTGGTTTAAGGCAAGCTAAAGAAAATATTCCAATGTGGAAAACCAGCGTCCAGACGACATAGAAAGAGATAATAGAATTTGGAATCACTTTGGTAGGAGTGCTCCAGGAGAAAGGCATGCCAGCATCGCTGACACGCCAGATGTTCTGTTATATCCATAGGTCATCAGAGAACAACAGAAATATTCATAATTTTAAAGAGTGAGAATGACGAGACGACATTGGTTGGTTCGGCTTCAGAGGAGCTTTTAGCACCACTTTATTTGACTCTGTGAGGATTATTCTCGTACCGTTTTTATACATTATGGATACTCTTTATGCATGAACAGCTAGAGAATGGATGTGAGCGAATGAGCGGACTTCTCTTCATCTGTTCTCGGCGCTACCGCGCTAAAGCGGCAAACGGCAAACAAGTATGAAAGAAAAAAGCGGAATTTCGTAAGTTGATCACAGTAAAAACCTTATAAAAGACCCTTTGGATATATGTGACGAGCCAGCCATGTCACAGCGTCTATACTGCAATAACCACACACTACCTCTGAGATAAGTACTCGCTGTATGTTTTCCCCTTTAAACAGAAATTACGCTTGAAAAACAAAACATTTCAAAAAGATGAAAAAGTGTGTCATAAACTGTGAACTGTTTCTTTTTTGTAAGTATATAGAGATGCTACTACTACTACTACTACTATTACTACTACTACTACTACTACTGCTACTACTACTACTACTACTGCCACTACTATTTCTTCTTCTACTACAACTACTACCACTGCTGCTATTACTATGACAACTACTACTACAACTATTAATATCAATGATTATACTATTACTACTACTACTACTACTTCTACCACTACTATTACTACTACTGATGATAAGAATAAGAATAAAGATAATAAGAATAATGATAATGATAATAGTAATATAACCTAAGATATTACATCACTGATTGTAATACACACACACACACACACACACACCACCTGCTGTTGAGTGTCACACAGCCCACAACCCTAATCATCGCCACTGTTACTAGCCCTTCACCCCCAACAATCTTCGACACCAGTTACCGTACGTCCATTACCATATACAACCAGTCAACCTAATCTGACTCTTGACACCTGTTACTGTATGCCCATTATTATACAACCAGTCTACTTATTGGTATCCTTCTGTCTGTATCTAATTGATTAGTTGACCAACTCAATCACAAGAGAAAGTTATCTGTCCTTTTGTGTTGAGTGTGTGTATCTGGGTGTATCGGTGTTCACGTGAGGATTTGTGTGTGTGTGTGTGTGTGTGTGTGTGTGTGTGTGTGTGTGTGTGTGTGGTGATGTGCTTGACTGTATTGTCATTAATGGGTGGATGTTTGTGTGTGGATATCTGTGTGGGTGTGTGTGTGCTTGCGTGCGCGTCCATTGACTAACATTCGTAATCAAGACCAAATCAACTTACGTCATTCGTAGTAAAAGACTCCCCTTTATGTCTTCATCATCACTGGCACCGGTAAAACCAGCTTTGATTTACCCTCGAACAGTTGCTGGCCTAAAGTTTGTGCGTATACGAGAGCAACACGTCAGCTTAGATTACCTTGGCGTCTTGCTGGTGTGAGACAATGGGCATAATCTCCCCACAAAATTTGCCTTAACTTTGGCATCGAAGCAAATTTCCTTTTCCTTTGTCATTTTGTAATTCCCGTGATTAAATCGCAGTCATACCCACGCCGGCTACTTGTGTGAAATTGTCGATTATTTCTCTTTCGTGAATTACATTGTCTGACCGAATCATACACGAAGAAACGTCCATCCCGCCTTATTAAAGTTACGCAAATAATACCACAGGAAGTGGGAGGACATTATCTTCGCTAATATTCTGCAATGGTCGTCATTTCCAGCAATCTAGCAACACTCAGCCGATGAATCATCCGTTTCCGATGAGTCAAATCATCCTTGTCTGACGCTGCCATTTGCCAAAGGCCACACGACTCGTCGCGTCTCATCAGGGAATATATTATCGAAAACCCTCAATGAGAAAAGCAACACTGGAGAAACGGCAGACTTTATCCTTCCGTTCCCAAGTCATCTTCCAAATCCTCTTAACCCATCTACCACCAGGAGGAGAATCAACAAGGAGACAAACGAGAAAAACTTAGAATCAAACCCCTTTACTCGACCGTCGATACAAGTATAAGAGACTTAACCCCATTTCAGAAAAAGAGAATCTGTAACACAACGCTTAGCGAGCGATCCATGAAAATCGTCTGGTCATTACGGATAATAATGAAGGGGTTATACTGTGAACTGAGGGAGCTACGCAGGTAAAGACCAGACGGACATCTGCTACCTAATTCCCGCCAAAAAGGTGGCGAGAATTGAATCCCAGGAAATACAAAAAAGTATCTTGTTTTAGTCTATTTAGTAAGAATGACGTGTTGAAGCAGGGGACTGATTCATGCCTGTTGATATGATGAAACAATTGAGTAGAATTATGCGCTAAGCGCTGACAGCAAAGTCGTGTTTATTTATCGATGGTCTGTGTCTGGATTAGTGACGATTGAAATGCAGTGAAGAAGGCTTTCGATCGGTGCAGTGATAGCTGACGGTGAGGCAAACAGGATCAAGAACTATTCCATGAGGGGTTTGGTATATTTAATCTTGGATTTTCGGCGAATGCTGTCTAAGTAACAAATGCAAGTACGGGATGAACAGAACCAAAACACTCAAACGAAAAGGTGAGTCAGACCATCAACGCTGAAGTGAGGATAATAAGAGGGAGTAGAGTAGAGAAAGAAAAAAAAATGAGGAAGAGAAAAAAACGACGTAAAAGATAAACTTACTGGAATGCGGAGAGTAATTTTACCTCCACAATGAGCACCTTGAGTGACGCCGCTTCTACGAAATGATACGACGAAGTGATTTGTCTTACTGTAACCTATGATTCAACCATCATCAAGGCTTCTGTCATCTCCCCTTCTCTCTGTCTCTCTCTCCCCTTCTCTCTGTCTCTCTCTCCCCTCGTCTCTTCAACCCTCTCCCTCGCCAAGACTACCAACTCCTTCAGTCGAAAGAACTCCAACCAAAAAACAAAAGAAGATAACGCTTTGCTCCGCTACTCCACCTCTCCCTTACGCATACACCTCCCAATGTATTTCACCCCTCTCTTACGCATACACCCTCCCACATATATCATGATGATATCAACAACAGAGATGATTCTGCCCACTGCCTCACCAAGGACGTCATATCTACCTAATAAACAGAGCAAGATTGTTTTTCTTACCTATACTCAGGATGCTATGCTGTAATATATGATTGTATATAATGAGTAACCTTGCCTACGTATCTCCACATAGAGGATTCGTATGTACAGGAAGAAAAATATGTTTTCTAAGCACGTAAACGAGAATGTATATGTGAACAAAACTGTTTAGTCACACAGAGACATACCCCATTGTGAACGAAAATATTCAGTCACACACACACACACACACACATACACACACACACACACACACACACACACACACACACACACACACACACACACACACACACACACACACACCCTCATCATTACTATATCACACCATCTGTATCACTGAGGTCTTCCTAATGACCCCCTTATCTCCCAGTTAACGACAGTCGCACTGTCTGGTATCCACAGCTATATTTTTTCCCCGACCTCGAAACCTCCATGTGTATCTCCCTATTAATCAATCTCTCATTGTGCCTTTGTAACTGTTTATCTTCCTCTCTGATTGAACGTCGGTCAAATTCACCTTTTCTATATGTGTGCCTATGAAATCATCTCACAATTTATGCGTTTTCTTCTTTTCTACTATCTCATCATCAGTCTATTTACCATCTATTTTTCTATCTATCCTGGATAGCACAGATACACTGGTTTGAGCATATGACATAATGCTGTCTCGTGATGGAAGATAAAAACACAATATAAAGTTCCTGTGGTGTGAGATAACGACGTACTAAAGTCTTTACAGTGTGAGCCTCCAACATTCCACACACCCTCCAGCAGTGTGATATAACAGGCAAGCAAACCCTTGTTGTTTCAGGTTGTAACACACGCATCTTCCAGTCATGGCGTAGCCTAACGTCACACCGAAACCCATAATAATGTGAGCTTACGACACCACAAACCAACTAACGTATGTTCTGTCCTTCTACCACAAAACCCCACGAGCTGTTTGAGCATCTGTGACATTACTATGTATGTATATCACAGGTTAGGGAGGTAACGAGATCAAAATATACACTCAGCACTCGTCCCTTCAGAGAGTCAACACATCTCACTATGTTTTGTTCCCGAGTTATCATAATGAAGACGAAAAAGTAGCACTTGGGAGTACATGAGAAGGACAGATGATAGGAGATCTGATGGTTCACGACGAGGTTATTTGACGTCGTAATCTTAACTGTGGTAGAAACAAGATAGTAAAGATGATGGAGGAGAGGAAACTGTCATGCTCACAAGCATGTGGAGGGAAATAGCAAGTGTCTTCGTCTTGTCCTGTTGATTCACTCATTACCCACCACCACCAGTGTGGCCCAGTGATCATCTCTCTCATGATCCTGGCGTACTGACTCACGCCCGTAGTGTTCCTCATCAGCGCCTCATTACTAACTCTCGCATGACCCTCTCTTGACTCATTTCTCGTCATTATGTTTGTCCTCATTAGCAGTTAACTAAGCTGAACTACATCTGGCAATTAGAACAAGTTATATGTTTAGATATATTCCTCTTTTCTCTTTAGCTATTTTCAGTTTCATTTCACTATTTTGTTACATTTTGAAAGCCCTGAACTTGATACTGATCTCCATTTTCCCTCACATACGTATGAGTAAAATCCATATGAAAAAGTGACTCTTCCTATGTACACAATTCTGGGATCTTGCTGTTTAGGGAGACTTACTGATATCAAAATTTTTCTGCTTTCTTATTTCTTTCCAAGAATTACAGTCATGAACTCTTATTGTAATCTCGGGCCGATTGAGCTTCAGCTTCAGTTACCCATTATGTATTTTCTTTATTTTCTAATCCTTGGTTAGAATTTTAATTATCTAAAGGTTAGGACTGCCAAGGAAGTAGCTAGGATACTGTTTTTCCGTCATATCTGAATCAGTTTACGTCAGTTTTGAAACGAAAATTCGTAGTTGTAATATCCACATTCTAAACACAGTATGAACCTACAATGGTGTAAGCTTAAGACATACCAAACCTCTTGCAATGTGAGCCTTCAACATCACACAACCTCCAGCTGTGTGAGATAACAAGCAAGCAAACCCTTGCAGTCTGAGATTGTAACACAAGCATCCTCCAGTCATGGCGTAGGCTAACGTCACACCGAAACCCATAATAATGTGCGCTTGCGAGACCAACCAACATACGTCCCTCTACCACAACACCCAACAAATTGTTTGTGCATCTGGAACATTATTGTGTATGTATATCACAGGTTAGCGAGATAACGAACACAAAATATACACTCGACACACGTCCCTTCAGAGGGTCAACACATCTCACTATGTTTTGTTCCCGGGTTATCATAATGAAGATGAAAAAGTAGCACTTGGGAGTACATGAGAAGGACAGATGATAGGAGATCTGCTGGTGCACGACGAGGTTATTTGACGTCGTAATCTTAACTGTGATAGAAACTGGATAGTAAAGATGATGGAGGAGAGGAAACTATCATGCTCACAAGCATGTGGAGAGAAATAGCAAGTGTCTTCGTCTTGTCCTGTTGATTCACTCATTACCCACCACCACCACTACCACCACCAGTGTGGCCCAGTGATCATCTCTCTCTCATGATCCTGGCGTACTGACTCAGGCCCGTAGTGTTCCTCATCAGCGCCTCATAACTAATTCTCTCTCTTGAAACGCTCTTGACTCATTACTCGTCGTATTGTCTATTATCATTAGCAGTGAACTTAGTTTGACGTCAACTGAGTGTAAGAGCAAGTCATCTGTTTAGAGGTATTTATCTTCTTTTTAAGTATTTTCAGTTTGATTACACTACCTTTTGGCACTCTGGAAGCAATGAACTTATTACTGGTGGACACATTTTCCTTAGTTATAGAACCGTAATAACTATCTGAGAAAGGGACTTTGCCTCTGAGCACCAATTTGAAGTCTTCCCTTTTCGGAAAACGAACTAATATTCCCAAGTCTCTGCTTTCTTATTTCTCTCCAAGACTAGCAATCATTCGCTATCAATTTCTCATCAATTTCTCATTCTCACATATCTTACCACCCCCAGCCAAACTTTATTCGTATTACACATTCCCTCCAGAACCTCCTCGATTATCCTGTGTCCGTCTATTGCTGTCCTCCAGCAGATAACCTCGCCACAAACCTTTAGGTCTTCAGTTGTCTACCTTTCTCATAGGCCACATGCATAGTGAGGTGTACGTGGCCTTAGAATTATTCTCGAAACCTGAAGGTGTTGAAGATTTATCGGTTGGTGGACATATCATGACCCTGACAGCCTTAACGAGCCCAGCTATAGCCTAAAACAACCAGCGAACCATCCTCATGTACTCCCGTAAACATACAAGATACGAGTAGACTAGCTCTGGGGCATATGAGTCCTACAGCTGTTCCTCAGCTCTCACACACCTGACTGATCCGTACGACCAGTGGGATGTAAGAGTCACACACCTGTTTCTTCCCTCTCGTACCCACACACCTGGTGTCCACACTACCGCTAGGTTACATCTCTTAGACCCACGGTAAATCTTTATGATGCCTGTTCCTACTTGTTTCAGTGTAGTATTTCCTATTCACTCCTTTCCTATGCCTCTCAATTATTCCCCTCCCTTTCTATATTTCCTTTATCTCACTCCAGCATCCATAGCAGCCAGGGTGAGCTCACCTGTGGCGATCGTAGACCTGTAGTAAACGCCGTGTCAATAGCACCATCCTTGCTCCTACGAGACAACGACTGTCAATACACAGAGCAAAGTGGATGCGTTTCAGGTAAATAAATATACTATATACCGTACTCCCCCGTGCCGACTCAACTCTAGCAAGCTCCTCTGTATCTCCTCTCTCATCTCTGCCATTTATACATTGTCTCCTCTATTTCATCCCCTGTCCTCCATCGCCCGACACATGCGTCACCATCCCACACATCCCTCACCCTCTACATCCCTCACCCCCCCCCCCATACTTATCTCCCGCCTCTTCCCCTCCCTGCCCCGTCCCCTCCCCCGGGTACGGATTCGTCTTCACATCATTAGCCAGGCCCCTGGGGCGGCCTCTGCTCGCAGGGGGCATGGGAATCCCCACCCGGAGAGAACCACAGTGAGTGTCTACGTTTTGCCTGCCTGCATGACCGGTTTTTAGCCCATTAACCGGCTTATTTACGCGTCAGGGTTGCGTGGTGGAGCGGCTACCGGTCATGATGTGGAGGTTCTGGTGAATATCACAAGGTTGAAGACCCAGAATGCTGGTGGTGGTTGTGGTGGTGGAGCCGGGACGCAAGATACGGTGTTTCTTGCGATCCCACGACACTGGTTAAGTCTTTGGGAACTTGGGTGTGTTGATGCTGGTGGTGCGAAGGTGTTGGGGAGGTGGGGGGACTGTGGTGGGGGTATAGTGTTGGTGTGATGGTGTTGGGGAGGACTGTGGTAGGGGTATGATGTTGGTGTGATGGTGTGGAGGACTGTGTTGGTGTGGTGGTGTTGGGGAGGACTATGGTGGGGGTTTGGTGTTGGTGTGATGGTGTTGGGGAAGACTATGGTGGGGGTATGATGTTGGTGTGATGGTGTTGGGGAAGACTGTGGTGGGGTATAAAGTTGGTGTGATGGTGTTGGGTAGGACTGTGGTGGGGGTTTGGTGTTGGTGTGATGGTGTTGGGAGAACTGTGGTGGGGGTTTGGTGTTGATGCTGGTGGTGTGTTGTTGTTGGGGAGGACTGTGGTGGGGATATGGTGTTGATTCCTGTAATGCAAGAGATTGGAGTGGCGACGTAAGGGTGTGGTGTTGCTTACAGTGGTGCTAGAGACTAGAAATGGCGTTGATGATGGCGTTTGAAAGAACGACGGCTTTAGTTCCAATGGGTCTCTGTGGTGCTGGTGATGAGGGCAGTGAGGGAATCATGGCTCTGTGGTGAGAAGGTCCTCTGAAAGACCCCTCGATCTACTCATGACATTTTTGAGTCTTTCCTCGAGTACCGTAAAGGTTACAGATCTACCTTTAGTGCCAAAGGCGCTGACTTACCCAGGCTTGTGCATCAAGGCCTGGACGAAGCAAAGGCCAGACTTCTCAGAAGCGTAGTACCCCATCCTCCCATCGACTTCCTCATGGCGGAGATCAAAGACGTTCCCTGTAGCCGTTTAAGGAACGACGCCAATCTGAAATGACTCTCGCCGTAGATGATACGAACCAGTCCGTCTTCCAGGTCACAGATGGCGTTCTTCGTGACCTCGTCGGGGGAACTAGCAGGTGGTTTGGATGGATGGCTTTAGCACAAGGCGACGAGACATTGCGTTAATTCCCTCATAGGAGAGAGGGGTGAGGTGTAGGGGGTCCTGTTGAGGTGGTAGGGAGGTTTCTGAAGGGTTATTCAAGGGTTCTTGTGGAGAATAAGGAGGTGCTGCTCATGTTCTGTGGTGACATAGAGGTCGTGAGAAAGTTCTGTGAAGTGCTAGTGAGGTAATTGTGAGCTTCTGTGAAGTCTTAGTAAGGAATTGGTAAGGTTCTGAGATGTCCTAGTGAAATACTTTTAAGGTTTTAGTGAGGTTGTGGGAAGGTTCTGAGATGTCCTAGTGAGGTTCTTGTGAGGTTCTATGAGGTTCTAGTGAGGTAGTGGTAAGGTTCTGGAATGTCCCACTGAGGTACTTGTGAGGTTTTGTGAGGTTCTAGAGAGGTACCTGTGAGATATTTGTGAGGTTCTAGGGCGGCATCGTTCACAATTTTCGTAGGATTTTGGGGGATGTCGACATCCCAACCCACCAACCCCCACTACCCTCCCCGCCCCTCTCCTCCATTACCCGCCCCCTTTGGTCCTCCGCCCACCACTACCTCTCTTCGGGGAGAGGGAGGTGGGGATGGGAACCGGCAGCCTCCTCTGAGACAAAGAACAACGGAAAAGCGACGTTTCCGGACCCGCGATTACGTAGGTCCTCCGCGCGGGTGACTCATGCGAGGATCCCATCATCGCCCAGCCTCGGGATGAAGGATTCCCCCTCCCCTCCTGCACGCCTCTGCCAAGACGTCCTGGATGGTTCGTCATCATCTGGAGGGAACCCCCTTGACACCAGTGGTGGGTCTCCTTGTTCCCTTCTTCTTGCAAAGGTTACCCAGTGGCCTAACCTTCGTGTCGCTCACTGTCTTTTAGTTTTAGTCCAAGTGTCTGTATTTCGTCTTGGCTGGTTCAAAGCCACCTCTTTCTCTCTATCAGATGGTTGAACTTATCTCCTTCTCTACCAGCTGGTTGAAGTCTCTCTACCAACTGATTGAAGTTTCTCTTTCTCCATCAGATGGTTGAAGCCATCTCTTTAAGCACCAGATGGTTGAAATCTCTCTTTCTCTACCAGACGGTTGAAGTCCTTCTATCTCTACCGGATGGTTGAAGTCTCTCTTTACCAGCTGCTAGAAGTCATCTCTTTCTCTACCAGCTTATTCAGACCATCTTTTAATCTCTTAGTTGGTCTAAGCCATCTCTGTCTGTCTGTTTGTCTGTCTGTCTGTCTGTCTGTCTGTCTCTGTCTGTCTGTCTATCTGTCTGTCTGT
>NC_092231.1:41943785-41956285 GCF_036320965.1 Panulirus ornatus | reverse complement strand
TTATAAAAAAACGACCATAACTCAGACACCTCATAGTAAACTTTTATAACAACAGTACGACTACAACCTTGATGTCTCACGCCTTTTACAACCACAGTACGACCACAAATTTGGCATCTGGCAGCATGCTTTTTACAACCTCTTGATTATAACCTTTTCTTCTGTAAAGACTAGATCTACAAACACCTGATGAACCTTGATTAATTTGTACTTTCTCTCGTTTTCTTTTTCCTTTTCTTCTTTCACCCAAGATGAACCTCGACTGAAGCATATTTACCCTCACCATGTTGATCACCATCAAAATGATAATTGGAGGTTTTCACAATACGTTTTTTAATGACTACAAAACAACAAACCATAATTTCCAGCAGTCTTACAAAGTAATCCTACAACCACGTCTGTCTATTTCGAGTCTGACGCTATATTTCGAGCGGTAACACCATTAAATATATAAGCAGTCTGTGTAAGAAGTGTCAAACTTCAGATCTCACAAATGTTTTATGAGTGACCTGTAAAGTTCACATCATTAACACCACGACAATTCGGGAGTCTTGATGCATAAAGAGAATAACTTTGGTCGAAGATTTTTTGCCTTCGTTTTAACGCGTCCTACGTAGAAATCAATAGAGATAAAGGGTAATTCTGGACGAGACTACACGTCTGGGGGTCTGTGACCAGACCTTAGGGTTGAGGGAGACAATAGAAGGATATATGCACCGTACACTATTGTTTATCAAGCACTCGTACCTCCACACACACACACACACACACACACACACACACACACACACATTCACACACACCACACACACACATTACACACACACACACACACACACACACACACACACACATTCACACACACATTCACACACATCCACACACACATTCACACACATTCACACCACACACACACATTCACACACACACACACACACACACACATACGGAAACAAACGCAGACACAGACACACACAGACACACACACACACACACACACACACACCCTCTTCCCACCCACCTCAGACCCTAAGGGAATATAAAGGAGCGGATGGAACGGGGTGTTCTCCATGCCCTGCCTGCACTCCACCTGTGATTGTACACACCGGACACGCAGCCCGTGCTAGTGAGGGAATTGTAATTGTTTAGCGCTCACAGCGTTCTTACCCCTGGCAGGATCCCGAAGTCCCTAGTGGACCAGGTTGGGTCCTCACGCCCTTCAGTGGGTCTTGTTTTCTAGTTCTTAATATGCATCTCATGTTTATACTCACATATCCTCTTCTGACCGTAGACAGGTTCTCTTCTATCAGTTCGTCATTCAAACTTTAAATTTCTTATGTTTGTGGTGGTTGTATTCATCGCTTCTCCCTCGTTTATTGTCCTGCTTTCTTATTATGGCTTGCGCTTCCTTGTCATCATCACAATCTTTTGTTTTGGATAAACTGTATAAGTTTTTCTTTTATTCTGTGTTTTCATTCTATTATTGGCATTTCATAAATGCCTATGCTTTCTTTCTCTTAGTATACATCTTTCTCTGTCTGCCTGTCACTTTGTCTGTCAGTCTGTCTGTTTGTCTGTCTCTCTCTCTCTTTGCTTGCTTGTATGTCTGTTTGTCTGCCTCTATGTGTTTGGCTCCGTCTATCTATCTGTCTGTCTGTCTGTCCGTATATTTGTAATCTCTGTGTTTGTCTGTGATTCTGTCTGTCTGTCTTCTTAGATGTCTGTCTGCCTATCTGTCTAGTTGTCTTCTCTTTCTCTGTCTCTCTCTTTCCCTGTCTGTCTGTCTGTCTTTCTTTCTGTCTGTCTGTCTGTCTGTCTGTCTGTCTGTCTCTCTCTCTCTCTCTCTCTCTCTCTCTCTCTCTCTCTCTCTCTCTCTCTCTCTCTCTCTCTCTCTCTCTCTCTCCCTCTGCCGTAACTCCCAACGCCTCTTTAAAGGTCACCTCGCCCGTGCCAGCACGTTAGCATGCGGCAGCTATCACAGCGGCGCCCTTAAAGGTCACATCCGAGTATGATTACCTTGATAATGAGCCTTAAGTGGCGGAGGGTGTCAATCACCTCTCGTGACATTTACAGAAGTGCCGTGGAGGGAGAGGCGGCACGTGGCCTTAACAACCTGGAGATACACGTTCGATCCCCAGGGAGGCTTGTATCGGATTCCACTCGGTGTGTTCAGATAATGACAGTGTTTTCGGAGTTATTCCCAACAGTTTGGCCCATAGGGTTAAATCGAGCAGTCGATAATGGAGGATTTACGGCAAAAGTGACTCGTGACAACGGGACCCGATTTCGCTTAGGTCTCAGAGAACGCAGGTGACCTTTACCCCTTGGCTGTAATATAGTAAGAGAGTTGTTAGGAGGTCTGAAGAAGGGAGATTCTCGGTGAACCTCCCATTCTACGCTGGAAAAACACTCCAGCACGGAGGTACAAGCAGGCCTTCATCAGTCTGGTGGCGAACTCTCATGCCAGAATGCTGATAGTATGTTCGAGCATTAAGCATCATCCAGGCCTCTAGCATTCTGGTGACGAACTCTTATTCCAGGTTACGATGGTAGTTTACTCCAGCCTTTAGTAGTCTGGTGACGAACTCTCATTCCAGGACGATGGTGGTTTACTCCAGCCTTTAGTAGTCTGGTGACGAACTCTTATTCCAGGTTACGATGGTAGTTTACTCTAGCCTTTAGCAGACTGGTGACGAACTCTTATTCCAGGTTACGGTTTACTCCAGCCTTTAGTAGTCTGGTGACGAACTCTCATTCCAGGACGATGGTGGTTTACTCCAGCCTTTAGTAGTCTAGTGACGAACTCTTATTCAGGTTACGATGGTAGTTTACTCCAGCCTTTAGTAGTCTGGTGACGAACTCTTATTCCAGGTTACGGTGGTGGTTTACTCCAGCCTTTAGCAGTCTGGTGACGAACTCTTATTCCAGGATGATGGTGGTTTACTCCAGCCTTTAGTAGTCTGGTGACGAACTCTTATTCCAGGATGATGGTGGTTTACTCTAGCATAAAGCATGAACGAAACCTCCGGCAGTTTGGTGACGAATTGTCTTTCCAGGACTAAAGCTTTGAAGCATTTATAATTTCCAGTCGCCTCGCCTTCTGAGGAGAATTTCAGTTCTATCGTCATTCGTCCCATCTTTTCTTCTCGGCAGCCTCATCTATCGTGCTCTGATGGTACAGGGGAAACCCATATAACGTTGGTGGGAGGTGTAACTGAACGACATGACACTGCAGAAGAACTGTGTGTCTGGTAGATCTGGGCCCGAAAGCCTTTGGGATCGCGTGGGGAAGGCTATGCATACTGCAGGCAGATAAGTGCCACGTGATCAGATGTGATCCTTTTTATTTGACATTAGAATCTTCGCAAGAGGTTCCAAGGCCCACCAACAGCTTCTGCCACTTCTGTGCTGTGTGTGGGAGCATAGAGGGGGCCATCGTGGTTATGGGGTTCTCATGCTCTTAAAATGATGCTATTAAAGCAAATGATCACTTGCGGTCGACCGGCCAACAGACACCTTCACCAGCCTTGATGATATAAATGGTAATGATAATGACAGTCTTCCATCTCTGTTCATTGTCACATTCATTGTACATCATAATCTATTTACATTAGAGAGGTCTTAGTGTTCATAAGCCTTTTTATTTATTTTGAACATATTCTTCCATCTCTGTTCATTTTCACATCATTGTACATCATAATCTATTTACATTAGAGAGGTCTTAGTGTTCATAAGCCTTTTTTTTTTTATTTTGAACATATTCTTCCATCTCTGTTCTCTGTTCGCATGGAGGATTGACTCTGCTGTTAAAGCCAATCTAATCTTTCACGTTCCTGACAATCCCCAATCGTCTGATCATAGCCCTATTGTGGCCGAGGCTATTCTTTACTTAAAACTGAAAGCTTAAAACTTCATGCCATTCCCCTATAATGGTTAGGTCTTTCATTCCGACTGTCAGAAATGAGGGCATTTGTACCTGCTGACTCTGTCCAAAATGAACTATTCTTCGAGACTTCGGAGCTTCAGATCCTCCGGGCCACAACTACCGTCATCTCCTCTCTACCGACGCGCCTTCTCTGCTCAGAGGTAAGGGTTGAGCACTCGAGGGAAGTAGGATCACACGACTGCCTCCCTCCCTCAGATATCCTCATACGAGAGGCAAGGAACAGACTATTGGACCTCAGAACCTCCTGGCCTCATTTTGTGTTATGATATCTGGTTTAAATGTTACTCGTAAATGATCCTGGGATACCAAAACCTTATTCAGAGATCTAGTATGATCTTTGTGGGAACCAAACTGCCTTCGTGAATGTCTTTGTTGTAAGTCAGCTACCTTAACCTTCTCTCTAACACCTATCGAAGTCTCAGTACCAAAAGGAATTACAGGAATGAAGATATATGAGAGCCGATTTAGCCAGTAGAAATCATGATTGGGCGCAAAGACTTTGATGAAATATACATATAAAATACTTACAGAAAAAGGTGTCTACGTACATAGAAATTTTTTGTGAAATATCTACTATTTGTATGTCGTAGTCTGGTAACCGGATTATTATTATTCCTCATTCCATAAACACTTATAATCTCTCTTATACAGTTACTCTGTCATTTTTTCCTTCCTCTCTCTCACTTCCGGGCTGCAGAAGAGACAATTGTTGCCCTCATGCCGACTACGGGTCACGTTGCGAGTCCCGCTGCTGTTCTCTGTGAGATCTCAGTCACTGTAGTATTACCACGTTTACTCTTTTCGCTAGCGTTGATTGGGTTAATTTCACGTTACGTGGCGCGACCTCACGGGTGATGTGAAGGAAGTTCATAGATTATGTAGAACCTCACTAACGGAGCCTTCACATCTGACCTTGATATACTCGTAAACTAAACACCTTTCCCTCAATTTTTAGTCTTTACCAAGAACTTGCATTCTTTCCTTGTCTCCTTAACTTAAATTTTCTCGCCAAAACTCCACAGTTTACAGATACGCAACTCATAAAACATCCATGATAAAACACAATCAATCATATTGTCTTGTTATGTGGTATCCTCTGTATGCATCCATTTTCTACGTTAGATGAGACAGCATAGGCACCTGAATGCCCTGAATATGGCTCTAGTAAAACCAGGCACCTATTTCATCGACTTACCCACACGGGAGGATGAACAGCTGGGTTGACTATGGACAGACTGCTTGAACAAAGATTGGAACCTATGCCCTCGACCTGGAGTGACCCGGCAATGCATCACAGTCAGCAACGCTAACCGCTGCACCACGGAGATTTACACGTTAGATTACGTTATCAGCAATTGCCTGTTGGCTATATGCGTCATGTGTTCTATTCTCAGCGAAAATTCAGCTTTAAGAGATAGCAGACCGGTTCTTAGTGAGGCCAGAGTGGGTACTGGATATTCACAGTCCAAATATGTTTCTTTTACGTTATATTTCTAGCCCCAGACCACGATATCTTCACGCTGAGCTCACTAGCAACAAGCCCCTTTATGATCATCGGTAAAATAATCTTATAATTTTCCAACCTCCAAAATACCATCCCCCCCCCTCCCCCCCTCCCGCGCCAGTTAGTCCCTCTCCCGCCCCCAGGACCTCACTACTGCAACTTCATCTCAAGGCAAATCTCTTCCGTTCCATGCTTGCAGGAGCACTAAGTCCTTGATCCTGGGAATCATCTCTCTCTACCGCCCCCCAACCTTAGTAATCCTCCTCTCACATTCTATTTGTGCATTGTTTTGTCCGCCTCCCCAACACCTAGATCCTGGGAAAGCTCCTAGCTAGGATGGCTCTCCTACAGTAGTCCTGAGGAATTCTTTTCTTGAATTGACCACAATCCTTCATTAGGTTTTTAAACCTCTGATCTTCGCTGCTACTTTCCCACAGCTCTTGGAAAAAGCACCGTCATAAGGTCTTTCATTAAGGTCTACGAGTCTTTTTCCCAGCACGAGACAGATGATGGGCTCTTGCCTTTCGTCTGTAAGAGTCATGGAAGCTGACACTGCGAAGTACCTGGCGTCCTTACCCTGAAAGGTATAGGTCATCTTTGACGGAGTAGTAGACTTCGTCGACGCCTTTTACCGCTCGCATTTGTGTCTATGAAAACCTCCCTGAGTTTTTTGTACCCTTTCCTCAGAGCCTTAAGTAGAATTTTATCCATCGACTCTTCTTTCGTATCTTCTAACTTCCCTTTCCTAACCACACAATCTATGCAATAGTTGATGATACCATTCCTCTTTTCTCATTAGTGCTGTAAAGTACCAGAGTTTTGTTATTGATCTCAGATTATCAATTGAAGATATCCAAGGCGTTCCACGAGACCTGGAGATTACCCAGATTCACATAGAAACAAAAAGTTACCTCTACGCAACGCAAGTCTCTTCTGGTCTTGTGGTGTAAAAAGGTCCTCATCCATTTTCACAGGCATCGCCTCAGTATTACTATCAATCTCACCATTTATTTCAGCGCGGTTGCGATCTAAGGAAACACTTATCTACTCTTCTGTCTGTCAGCAGATCCAATTTCATGGATTTAACTCTCGTCAGACTTTTCCACCTCCAGCCTTCCTCCAGAGCTCGTAATAACTTTTCCTACCGTGATCTTTATGTCATGTTGCTAGCATTTATTTTCTCCTTTTTCCCCCCATCTTGATTTTTACCCTCGTGCCTTCGCTCTGTCAGATCCTTCAGTAGATCTCTCTCTCTCGCAAATGTAAAATGTCATACCTATATCAACTGTCTTCTAGCTATAACTTTGAGTACACTCCTACCCTCTTTACGTAAGATAATCTTCGTTGCTTTGAAACTCTACCTCACGTAAATTCATTATTATTCTTCTGCAATGAATATTTTACCATGTAGTGTTCAAAGGATGAATACCTAAGGGATAAGTGCTTCCCGCTAGCGAGACGCACTCCATTTACCCTCATTAGGACTCTTAGTTGCCTTAAATTACCATGGCTCCTGATGTCAACATACCTGTGAACGTGCCGTGGATTCTTCTGTAAAAACTGACGTTTCTCGTACACGTTCGTTCCTACCTCCCATCTCCCAGACACTCACCGTTCACCAAGGCTACTAATTTCTTCACGTGAGAAATTGATCACCTTAAATTTGGAGTGGTGCATTTCTGTCTTCCCGAGATTGTCTTACGCAAGTCCAACCTTATCCTTCATCACTTAAGAGAGTGATTCAGTCCTCAGTATTCTCTTCTTCATGACTTCTCTACCATTCTCAACGTTATACAGATTAACTCTGTATAGAACGTCTCTTTTTCCCCCCCTTGTATAGAACGTCTCTTTTTCCCCCCCTCATATTCGCACTAGTTCTTCTATTGGTCTCTCATCTGTGAAGCCATCCCCTTTGTACGCGTCTCTGCCTCTAACTGTTCAGGGTACAGTCATCTCCTATGGTTCCATAACACCTACAAGGCAAGGAAGGTCCAGATACTGACCCCCAGTGTCGGAAAATCAGTTATTTGTGTGTGTGTGTGTGTGTGTGTGTGTGTGTGTGTGTGGAGCTGTACACATAACGTGTATCTTCAGTTGTCACTGACACAGATTTTTTTTTTTCTATTTTTGTGCGGAGGAGGAAGATGAAAAAAAAAGATTGCACGACCAATTCATATTTCGAAACAACACATCAGTTCACATGGCCAGTTAAGCCATTTTCACAGAGCCGAAAACAATCAGAAGTTCACACCATTTCACACCCAAGAACTACGCGCCAGCAACACGACCTGCCAAGTTTATACCACACCGAACATTTCTCGACAATTTTCTCCGGTTGAGGCCAACAGCATATATATATATATATATATATATATACATATATATATATATATATATATATATATATATATATATATATATATATATATATATATATATATATATATATGCCCCTTACGTCTCCTGTCATCCAAAGTTCTCTAACGCCGGCCTAAAAACTAGGATGATTTTCTGTGCTGCAGTCAACAACATGATTCTGTAAACCAGCGTCAGACCATTCCCACGATTGTAAAGCAAGGAATTATGCTATTCTACTATGTTCAATTTTCTTGTCAAGTAAACCTTCTGTTATTATTATTATAATTATGATTATTATCATTATCGTTATCATTATTATTATTATCATTATTATTATCATTATTATCATTATTGTTATTATCATTATTATGATCATTATCCTTACTTTTATAATCAATAACATTATTATCATTATCATTATCATCATCATTATCATTATTGATTATCATAATCATCATCATTATTACAACCTATGTAGGGCATTTCCAGAGCAGTGGCATACTTCATCGGCAGACAGACAGCACACGGCGTAACATGACCGAGAACATGTATACGAATGGTTCCATTAGAATGAGATGCATTCTGATCCCACAAATACGTTCGGATTGTCCATCATCTGAACCTTTTTTTCTTCTATGTCCTGTCACAGAGTTGGTGCGTAGATCGGTTAACAGGATCCGTTTCATAATGCATTGATACTGGATGAAGATTGTGCTGGTCCAGAGGACAAGCTGCGTCAATAAGATAGAATATTTCATATATATATATATATATATATATATATATATATATATATATATATATATATATATATATATATATATATATATATATATATATATATATATATATCATAAAGCACGAAAACCAGAGCAATTGAGTAGTAAGTGCTTAGTGTCTTTTTTATGGTAGCTGCATCGTGGACATGAAAGGTCTTGGGATATGCTGTTGAAGCGTTGTCTGCAGTGTTGTAGTGATGGATGACGTTCAGAGCGTGAGTGGACGAGTGTGACTCGTGTTTGTCTGGGGAGTGTGGTTTCTGATGGATGCACTACCCGGTAGGATGAAGTTTAAAAGGACAGAGTTACGAGGTCGATTGTTTAGTGCTTGTCGGGTGATTTAAGTGTGTCAGTGGTATGCTTTTTGAGGCTGGGGGATCTGTGAGTAGATGTGACTGGAGTGTGAGGTATGGCGAAGATTTTCATGTGTACTTGGAGGTTGGTAGGTGGAGTAGTTTGAGTGGGAGGGGTCTAGTGCTGTAGCGTAGACGTTAGTGCCGAGCATGTTGAGATAGGACTAAACTAGGATATATCTTTGTTTTCCTGTGAAAGTGTTGAGTGTTCTATTGCTATACAACGTATTGTGTAGTTCGTAGTTTGTGAATTGGAAAGGTGTGGTATACTGGGGTAAACGTGTCGTCAATAGACTGAATCAGGGTATGAACATACAGGTTAAACCATGGATAGGTGCGTGGGGCCTGCAGGTGGATAGGGAGCTGTGATTTCTGGGCATTGTACATAACAGCTCGAGAATGGATATGACCTAGTGTGGCCTTTCTTTGTCTGTTCCAGGCGCTACTTCGTTGATGCGGGAAAAGGCGTATATGTATATATATATATATATATATATATATATATATATATATATATATATATATATATATATATATATATATATATATATATATATATATATATATATACATAAACATATATATATATATATATATATATATATATATATATATATATATATATATATATATATATATATATATATATATATGTATATATATATATATATATATATATATATATATATATATATATATATAATGGCTATAGAACAAGGCATGCACATGGGCTGCGCGCAGCAGGTGCGCACTATGTAACGAGTCCCATTTTTCGCAAGGTGATCAGCTGTCATTTCATCTATTGAATATTTCAGCAATCTTCTCTCGGATTTGGCCCATGTGGGATTGTCTTCATGGATTCCCAATTAGTGATGGGAGGTGCAGGAAAGTCTAACTACAACTACGTCAGTGCATACTCTTTAGGTAATTAAAAACTACAGCAAGGGTGGTTGTCGGTAGGCGACTTAACTACGTGTTGATAGTGAAAGAAGTTGTTAATTTAGGGAAGGAGTGTATGGATACAGTAAAGGGAGGATCTGAAGATCAGATTGCTGATAGGACATGTTAATATCATAGACTCCTGCTGGTGACAACTGGGCGATCTTGACACTAGGGAAGGCTGTGAAATGAGGAGTGATGGCTCTCTCTCCTCCGTCAGCTTAGGAAGACGCTAGCTATACAATGTTATGACCCTCATCATACACCACTAACTTCATTTGAGTTGTATCTATCATAACCTAATCGTCCTCTTCTCTCTTCTCTCCTTCCACGTTTTCTAATCTCGTAGTTTTGAGAAGAATGTTGAATGGAGGTACACTTCATGAAGATTAGACAGAAGATTTCGATTGATTTCTTTGAAAATGAACTGCAGTTAATGTGGCGAGTCCTGGCAACTTGGGAAGGAGGTGCCAGCAATCTCTCTTGTGTTGCATTCATTATGATCTTATCTCACATCTCCCTTCTGATGTTCTTTGTTTCTGTTTCTTCTGCTACCACTACTACCACTGTTACTACTGCTAATACTTTTACAATAGTCATCATTACTGAAACAATATTTTTAGATATGACCAGCAGTTTTGCTATGCATAGGCATATATATATATATATATATATATATATATATATATATATATATATATATATATATATATATATATATATATATATATATATATATATATATATATGACTGTATTGTTGACTGGTTGGTAAGGTTATTTAATGTATGTATGACTCATGGTGAGGTGCCTGAGGATTGGCGGAATGCGTGCATAGTGCCATTGTACAAAGGCAAAGGGGATAAGAGTGAGTGCTCAAATTACAGAGGTATAAGTTTGTTGAGTATTCCTGGTAAATTATATGGGAGGGTATTGATTGAGAGGGTGAAGGCATGTACAGAGCATCAGATTGGGGAAGAGCAGTGCGGTTTCAGAAGTGGTAGAGGATGTGTGGATCAGGTGTTTGCTTTGAAGAATGTATGTGAGAAATACTTAGAAAAGCAAATGGATTTGTATGTAGCATTTATGGATCTGGAGAAGGCATATGATAGAGTTGATAGAGATGCTCTGTGGAAGGTATTAAGAATATATGGTGTGGGAGGCAAGTTGTTAGAAGCAGTGAAAAGTTTTTATCGAGGATGTAAGGCATGTGTACGTGTAGGAAGAGAGGAAAGTGATTGGTTCTCAGTGAATGTAGGTTTGCGGCAGGGGTGTGTGATGTCTCCATGGTTGTTTAATTTGTTTATGGATGGGGTTGTAAAGGAGGTAAATGCAAGAGTCCTGGAAAGAGGGGCAAGTATGAAGTCTGTTGGGGATGAGAGAGCTTGGGAAGTGAGTCAATTGTTGTTCGCTGATGATACAGCGCTGGTGGCTGATTCATGTGAGAAACTGCAGAAGCTGGTGACTGAGTTTGGTAAAGTGTGTGGAAGAAGAAAGTTGAGAGTAAATGTGAATAAGAGCAAGGTTATTAGGTACAGTAGGGGTGAGGGTCAAGTCAATTGGGAGGTGAGTTTGAATGGAGAAAAACTGGAGGAAGTGAAGTGTTTTAGATATCTGGGAGTGGATCTGTCAGCGGATGGAACCATGGAAGCGGAAGTGGATCATAGGGTGGGGGAGGGGGCGAAAATTTTGGGAGCCTTGAAAAATGTGTGGAAGTCGAGAACATTATCTCGGAAAGCAAAAATGGGTATGTTTGAGGGAATAGTGGTTCCAACAATGCTGTATGGTTGCGAGGCGTGGGCTATGGATAGAGATGTGCGCAGGAGGATGGATGTGCTGGAAATGAGATGTTTGAGGACAATGTGTGGTGTGAGGTGGTTTGATCGAGTAAGTAACGTAAGGGTAAGAGAGATGTGTGGAAATAAAAAGAGCGTGGTTGAGAGAGCAGAAGAGGGTGTTTTGAAATGGTTTGGGCACATGGAGAGAATGAGTGAGGAGAGATTGACCAAGAGGATATATGTGTCGGAGGTGGAGGGAACGAGGAGAAGAGGGAGACCAAATTGGAGGTGGAAAGATGGAGTGAAAAAGATTTTGTGTGATCGGGGCCTGAACATGCAGGAGGGTGAAAGGAGGGCAAGAAATAGAGTGAATTGGAGTCATGTGGTATACAGGGGTTGACGTGCTGTCAGTGGATTGAAGCAAGGCATGTGAAGCGTCTGGGGTAAACCATGGAAAGCTGTGTAGGTATGTATATTTGCGTGTGTGGACGTGTGTATGTACATGTGTATGGGGGGGGGGGGTTGGGCCATTTCTTTCGTCTGTTTCCTTGCGCTACCTCGCAAACGCGGGAGACAGCGACAAAGTATAAAAAAAAAAAAAAAAAAAAAAAAAAATATATATATATATATATATATATATATATATATATATATATATATATATATATATATATATATATATGTAGATAGATGGATAGATAGATAGATAGATAGATAGATGGATAGATATATAGATAGATAGGTAGATAGGTACATGGATAGATAGTTAGGTAGATAGATAGATGGATAGATAGATAGACAGATAAATAGATAGATAGATAGATAGATACGGAAATATGGATAG
>NC_092231.1:41923785-41938785 GCF_036320965.1 Panulirus ornatus | reverse complement strand
GTATTCAAAGATCGCACCATTGTGCTCAAAGATCACACCAACGTACACAAGGATCGTACTGCATTTATAACAGGATCAAACACCCCTTCCTCGTTACCTCCTCTGCGTTTAACGCTCGACCAACCAGCAATTTAGCTGGTCAGGATTCACTGTTTCTCTCTTTCCCTTAGCATGACGAGAGGAATCTTTCATCCAGACCAGAAATATTCATTCATTCTGAGTGACGTCTTGTCATGCACAGCACATAAAGCTTCATTCTCTCATACTATACTCCTTTCTGGTTTACAATATACGCTTACGCCAAGCGTACTGGCAAGTTTAGAAGAATTATTAGTTTACACATAATGGAACAGCAGTTCGAAGCATGAGGCAACGTATCACTGATTCAAATATTCTTCCTAACATTTCTGATGTACTTCAGCTTAGTTGTGTCAACCTAACCGACTCTAACATAGCTTCGTCTATGCTAATTCAACTGAAATGGAATCAACATGGCATGGCACTACGATGCAGGATTCGAACCCGCGATACAGTGAATATGATCCAGTGTTTGTTTTCTGGGAATGGCTCCGAAATGTGTACGTAAACATGCCCCCGATTCTCGAGCATTGATTGTACCAATTATTTACCCAAGCGTTGGTTGTGTGAGCATTTGAAAGAACGTTTTCGACATCTCTGTTCAAGCTTTAAAGAATATACGCAGGAAAAATTACAAACAAACTTATATATCACTTTACATCACCTTGTTTTAAGGATTAATTAAAGTTCTGGCTAGTTGAATATGCCCAGTTCTCTCCTAATTTGCTTTTAGTTAAATGTATGTATATATCTATATATTGCTATATCTGTACTTACCAATCTGTTTACATATTCATTCACCGTTTTCCTACTCAGCAAGATAATGCCACGAACAGACAACTGAGCCTTACAAAGAAGATTCTCACTTGACTATTGTTACTTCTGTTGGAAAGTGGTATTAAGGGAAAAGGGGATTTCCAGCACCCCAGCTCCAGCCTCTCTCTTCGTTGTCTTCTACAACACTCATGAGATCGGTGTGAGGTGTTCTTTCTCCTATAGCCTCAGCCATTGTGTGTGTGTGTGTGTGTGTGTGTGTGTGTGTGTGTGTGTGTGTGTGTGTGTGTGTGTGTGTGTGTGTGTGTGTGTGTGCAAGTTCAGAAGATTGATAGACGTTTTATTTCTTATCTATGGACACATCACAACAGAAAAGATATTGTGAAAGAAAACGAATACAGCTCAGCCGACCAGTACACTGTACTGTGTGTGTGTGTGTGTGTGTGTGTGTACACGGTCCTCGGACGCCTCCTGTCATAACATATGATATCTAACGACATGACAGGCCACATAACATAACCTTCAACCAGCAGCAGGACGTGAAGAAATTCGTCCTCCCTTCGTCAGATGGTCTACAGGAGGTCTCTGTTATCGGTACCGCGTCTTCTGTTTTGGAGACGACCTCCTTGAGAACTTCGCTGGTGTTGCAAGAAACTGTGTGGGGAATGGATGATGGTCGTCAGTTTGACCTCAGTTGTGAGCAAGTGTTGGAGGCTTAAGATGGTAGAAGGGAGGTACAAAGGAGATACTGAAGATACCAGTATATTTGGAATACTATAGATGCAACCAACATTTTGCAGGAGTATTCATGTGATTAGGATCCTGTCGCATGCTGGAAATGGCAAGGGTGAACTCTGTTTATAGATGTATTATACACTTAATAGTTTATCTTCATAATTTGTCTATGTAGAGCACAAACAATCATTCTAGTAGTCGTAAATCACCAGAATAACTGTGGCCCACAGGACGCAGCGTATACCACGAACAAATTAGAGAAAAGATGATCACAGACAAACAAAACGTAATATACGAGGAGCACAAATTGAATGCCTAAGTCCGGGTTAGCTTATAATTACCCCAAGCTGTCTGTTAATAAAAGAATTCCCAGCTACTGCCCCTTCACACACCGCTGAGCAGCCGTGTTGGCCAGGTCCGCACTCATGACCAAGGGGTCACCGAGGCTACACCAGTGCTAGAGGAGGAGGAGGAGGAGGAGGAGGAGGAGGACGAGGGGGTTCAGGAAGTCCCGGATCGACGACGTGGGGACCAGTGACCACAGCAATCCAGACCCAAGGAGGATATTGGTCCCTCCACGGCTTAGCCTCCTCCTTGATGCATTGGCCAGGAGACGTGGTGAATTTTCGTGATTTCTGAGTGACTATAAATCATTGTAGATTTAGCATCTCTACCGAGAAGCAACTCTAGCATTGAGATTATAGTGACTTCAGTATTTCTAGCATAGAGGCAATTCCACTTTTTTATCATCCTTGATATAAGGTAACAGTAAATTTACTGTTTAGTAGCTCTGATAAACGGTAATATAAAGTGGAAATACATTATCTACAGTTTAGTATCCTTGATAAATGGTAACTTGATTATTATCTACAGCCTACAAATACTTAAGCTATCAATGAAACTCTAATATATATGTAAAGGCTACAGAATCACTGGTTCCAACAGCATACAGGTGAGTAATATCTATAACAAACAATAACTGTAATATTTTCCTGTAACATACAAGGACTATAATATTGGATGTATTCAACGAGTCTTTCTATAGCAAACAGGGACTATGATATCGGCTGTGTTCAATCTCTAGCAAGCAAAGACTACAATAACGGATGTGTTCAATGAGTCCGTTTATAACAGGGACTGTGATATGGGATGTGTTCAGTGAATCTTTCTTTAGCAAACAGGTACTATAATAACGGATGTGTTCAACGAGTCATTTTATAGCAAACAAAGACTATGATATGACTCGGATATGTTTAATGAGTCTAATTTCTTCTGAATGCAAAAATCATTATCTTCCGGCCAGACGTTTAATTATTCAAGTGACTTCAGTAATTTCAGCAATTTGCCAGCATCTCTTGTATCTTAAACAAGGTGATTTCAGTTCAGCAACAGTGGTAATCATTTTACATCGATCCACATCTATCTCTCACTGAGAGTTTTATCTTATCATTTTCTCTACATTCTACCTGGTAATCTTTGATTAAAGTTTCGTGTGATTATAACATATACTGTCGTTTGATAACCTTGCGGTGTTTGTTGTTTGCAATGGCAATGATTATATACAGTCTCGTATTCACGAGTGGTCTCCTGTGTGCATAGTTTGCAGGGGTATAAGTGTGTAGACAGTATCTACGGTGAGATTACACTCATAGACCAGAGCCATTCGCTGACGAGGGCGTGTTTGGTGAGTTGATCATGTCTAGCGTGGTGTGTGTGTGTGTGTGTGTGTGTGTGTGTGTGTGTGTGTGTGCGTGTTTAGACATTGCCACAGGTGATCTTGAAGTGTCGGATCAAAGGTCACGCGGTCATCCCCCAAGGGCCGTTCCCTCGTTTCCAAAGGTCCTACTCTCGTAATGAAGAGGTTAAGAGGTCGTGGTCAAGGGGAACCTCCGCTCATACCCTCCCTCACTAGCTCTGATCACTTCATCTCCTCCTCCGTTTTCAGAACAGAATATTCAAGGGTTACAGTTCTATTCTTCATTCCTCTAGTTCCTTTTCCCCCAACTTGTCCTTGAAGCTTCATCCCTCCCTCGGCCAAGGTTGGCACTCCAGAAAATCCAATCAGTGAAAAATCTAAGGAGAAATCAAGGACAAAGAGTTGAGAGTGGAACTGGCTAGACTTGTCTCAAATGGGGGAAAGATAGTTCGATCCCCTGGATTAACAGAGGAACCTCGAAGTCTGAGCGTTTCCCCTTTAGGACCTAGACTCTGACGCGGACGAACCCGTCAACAAACAGACATACGAGACATGTATTCCTCCTCCTCTTGTTGTTCTGGCATCGAGCAACAACCAATATAGTTACACCATTGCCTAGCGAGAGTCACTTCCCTTTGATGTCGTTAGGTCCATCTTTCAGTATTTAGTTTGCTGCAGCATTTTTTTTTTTTAACCCAACCCGTTCTCAAAAGCTCCCCAGGCTAAGAGCTTCCGATCAAACGCTAGCACACAGAGGAAGAAGAAGAAAGGCGTCTCCCTCTCTCTCTCTCTTTATGGTACAAACATATTTTGATATTTGACGATACCTGTAAGTTCTGCAGCCATTAGTACGTCTCCTGAAGAAGGGCCAATCTTTGGAAAGATAAATCGAAGTTGAAATACAGATAACATTCCTATATTTCGATTCTGTTCAGTTTATCATTCTACACATTCTTTCTCTCTCTCTCTCTCTCTCTCTCTCTCTCTCTCTCTCTCTCTCTCTCTCTCTCTCTCTCTCTCTCTCTCTCTCTCTCTCTCTCTCTCTCTCTCTCTCTCTCTCTCTCCTGCACCAGGAGTCCCCTCTGTCTTTGTGGGGGTTCTGCAGCACCGGACGGAACCATAGGTCATACAGTGTTGCGATGTTGAGTGCATGTCTGTGTGCAGAGAGTGCAGGGCAGTGGAGTATCAAGTGTTCGATGTCTTCTGAATGGTAGTTGCATCGTGAACATGAAGGGTCTTGGGATATGTTAAAACGGTGTTTGTAGTGTTGAAAACCAAGTAAAGTTATCCCTGGGGATAGGGGATTAAGAATACTTCTCACGTATTCCCTGCGTGTCGTAGAAGGCGACTAAAAGGGGAGGGAGCGGGGGGCTGGAAATCCTCCCCTCTCGTTTTTTTTTAATTTTCCAAAAGAAGGAACAGAGGGGGCCAGGTGAGGATATTCCAGAAAGGCCCAGTCCTCTGTTCTTAACGCTACCTCGCTAACGCGGGAAATGGCGAATAGTTTGAAAGAAAAAAAAGGTTAAAGTTACAGGGTCTGTAAACCCATCCCTCCTTTGATGATCTGAGTTTCTTCTCAATTATATTCTAAACAAAATAGAGACACATTTGTATCCCCACACCAGCTGCCTGCCCCTCTTCCAAGCATGGGAAGTCAGGCTGTCATGCAGCCTTCACTTCCATCGACCTGGCCAATTGGCACAAGTTAAGATTTCTTGAAATCTTTCATTTTTCTCTCCCCCTTCCTCTGCCTGTCGTAACATCCAAGCACGAAATGTTTCAGCTGAAATCATGTCGGCTGTACTGGCCTGCCAGTTCTCTGTCGTAAACGTAACGGCATTCAGGGCGGACATGGGCAGCAAGGCGAAGGCCTGCACAACTGCACGGGTTGTGTAGGTCAAGACGAATGCCAACCAAAGGGTTTTAGACGGGAGGTGGGATGTTCCTCTCGTTAGCGGAGCTTACAGTCTGTTAGCAAACCTTCCTTGTGCTCTTTTATTCCGGCGAGGATGCCAAAGAACTTCCCACTCTGCCACTGAGAGAAACGCAGCCTTGGGCTTCAAGAACCATTAGAAAAATCCTGGGTAACGAAAAGACTCGCCTACACTCAGTAGCAGGAGAGACTCGTTTGGAGTTAGAAGTTCTTTGTAGGGTTGAGTTTAGGCACCGCGTCCGGGATTCGAACCCGTGTGGATCCGACCCTGGGCTGGCCCGTGCTGAGTATGTGTGTGTGTGTGTGTGTGTGTGTGTGTGTGTGTGTGTGTGTGTGTGTGTGTGATGACTTATACCAATTCATTGCCACTTTGCTAGCAAATAATCTTGCTGTCATCTAACTTTTATGGCGAACTCCCTAACTTCCCGGTGAAGTTCGTTGGCGGTCGCACTCCACAGCTTAGCTGTACTCGTACGTTACGCCACAGGACACCTCTGCTCCTACAAGAATATGTAGCAAACTTTGGTGTTTGATAAGTTCATGACGGAGAATGAGTTTGTTGTGTCGTAAACCTTTTACAACAACTCTGAGAGGATTATGATGTATCTTAAGTTCGGTGTATGAGTGTAGTACTGGTTTACTTGCTCGTGTCGATAACAACAATATGAGATCTACGACTCATAATATCCAGTCTGCGACTCACAATATGAGATCTAAGACTTACAATATCAGGTAAAATATTCACAGGATCAGTATAGAACTCACAATATTAGATATGAAACTCTCATTGTTAGATCTGTGAGTAACAATTATCATTATTATTATTAATATTATTATAATCTTATCATTATTATCATTATTATTATTATAATCATTATTGTTATTAGTATTATCATTATCATTATTATTATCATTATCATTATTATTATTATTATTATTATTATTATTATTATTATTATCATTATTATCATTATCATTGTTAATATAATCATTATCATTATCATTATTTTTATTATTGTATTATCATTATCATCATCATCATCATTATCATTATCATTATTATCATTATTATTATTACTATTATTATTATTATTATTATTATTATTATTATTATTATTATTATTATTATTATTATCATTATTATTATTATTATTATTATTACTATTATTATTACTATTATTATCATCATTGTTATCATTATTATTATTATTATTATTATTATTATTATTATTATTATTATTATTATTATTATTATTATTATAATAATTATTATTATTATTATTATTATAGTCATTGTTATTATCATTATTATTATTATCATTATTACTATCATTATTGTTATCATTATTATCATTATCATCATTATTATCATTATTATCATTATCATCATTTTTGTCATCATTACCAATGAAGTGTCGTAAGTCGTATTTATCTTCAGCAAAGCCGCTTACACCTCACTGTCACCAAGGCACAGTATCCAAGCAAGTCCACAACATACGCACCCAGAGCCCCTAAACCCGCCCTTACACCCTTCAAAGAAGGACCATAAATGATTCCGCCACCTCCAACACAGCAGCATATCCCTCCCTTTCTTTTTCATTCCTCAAGGCCCCCTTTGTAGCTACTCACTCACACTCTCTCAAAGACAGCACACCCCCCAAAACAGTCCACAACTCTTGAACGAAATGCTCTAACCCATTGTCACTTCCCAGCTATTTTCTTTTTTTTTTTGAGTGCCTAGAACCACCCCTCATGTGCTTACGTACCATGACATAAAAACCCCTTCGTAACTGAGACCCATTGTATGACAATCTGCCTTGTGTTATTTCATTCTACCCACTTTGAGGGTACAAGGTAGTCTTCTATGTCAAATATGGTTGTAATGTATCATTAGATCACCACTGTGAGTAGGGCATATGTCAGTGGGTGTGCTCTGGGAGCCTGCAGGTCAGCATGTCCACCTGAACACACACACTCTCTCTCTCTCTCTCTCTCTCTCTCTCTCTCTCTCTCTCTCTCTCTCTCTCTCTCTCTCTCTCTCTCTCTCTCTCTCTCTCTCTCTCTCTCTCTCTCTCTCTCTCTCTTTCTCTCTCTCTCTCTCTCTCTCTCTCTCTCTCTCTCTCTCTCTCTCTCTCTCTCTCTCTCTCTCTCTCTCTCTCTCTCTCTCTCTCTCTCTCAGCTTGATACTTATGTGTACCTCTGACCCCAGTTGACCTCAGGAACTTCTTAACTTATTCTCTAGAGGGTCAGATGGGCGATCGCCTGACCAAATGCCAGCAACGCAATCTCCTTGTACCAGCCAGTGCTCGTAGAGATACAAGAATGGCACCTGCGAATGTGAATGTCGTAAACAATCCATGAACAAGTGTATGATTAAGCAAGCAAATGTCTTCGTTTTCCCATAGTTATTTGGATGTCAAATGCTAAATCACTGTAACGCAACCAACGCGAAAATGTTCATTACCATTAGATACATGACATACGTCAAAATTGTATTACGACAGTTCAACAAGCTTGTAACTTTACTTCATTTAATATTCACTGTTAAATACATGATATATGTCAACACAGGATTATTGCAATTCAACAAGTGTGTAGATTTACATCACTTAGTGTTCACAATTAAATACATAATGTATGTGAACACAATCCTACTGAAATTCAACTACTATGTAATTACATATCACGCAATGTTCAACTAATCACCACCAAATGTATAATGTATAAACCATGAAATTCGTTCCGTAAAACTTCCTGTACTGTGTTGATAAACTTCACTCATGTGCTTATCCAGAGAGTAAAAGTATCCAGTACCATATTGATCTTAAGTTCTTTTGTGATTAATTAACCAGTTACTATTTTGACCCCCTTAGTTATGTAATTCCTTAACTGTGTAGTTTCAGCCAAATGGCTGCCTGAATGCAAATAACAGTTATTTACTTAACTTTTATTAATCTAAGTATTTCTGTCGCACTGTTTAAAGCACTCTTACCAATGTCCGTCAACACCCCACAAGACGAAGTCAATAGACATCTAGACTTACCCTTATCCGTCTTCGCAGTTACGCACAATTGCTCAAAAAATTTTCTTCTATATGAAAGATCAAGCGCACATACCTGTAAAACTCGAGGAAACTAAAAGAGTTCTGACCCTCTGTTGTTATGCATTCCAAGGAACAGAAGTATATGAAGTAATAAGCCTATGATGTCAGTACTCTATGCGTTATGACCAAAGGTATCACACTGGTTTATGTATCTTATCCAGTTATTCCACATTGTCGACAAAGATAAACAGAACTCTCCCAAATCTCAATGGGTTAGGCCGTTTGCAAGAATGTTCTGAAGATAAGGTGATGATGGTCAAGAACTTAATATCATTGTCATTTGCATTATTGTTGTTATCATCTACATTCATACCATTGTTATTATTGTCATTATTATTGTTATCATTATCATTATTATCATTATCATTATTATTGTTATCATTATTACTATCATTATTATTATTATCATTATTAGTATTATTATTATTATTATTATTATTATTATTATTATTATTATCAATATTATTATTATCATTATTATTATAATCATTATTATTATTAATATTAACACAATAATTATCATTACAAGTAGTGCTAATGTACTAGTTGATAGTTGTAGCAGCAGTAGTAATAGTAATATTAGTACAGTAGTAGTAAGACTAGCATCAATAAACCTTCCCGCACATCTTTGCCACTGCAATATTACACTTGAAATCATCTTCAATATTTCTTAATAGAGATACCACACCATACCACTGTCTCCAAGCGCCTTGGCCTAAGCCAATGTGTAAACTTCCCAACGCATCACCACTCTCAAACGCAGCAGCGTTAACTATTTCCTGACATAGCACCTTACTTTTTACCGTTATTGTCCAACATAGCAGCCGGAACCCACCTCCAACTTGCGAAACACAGCATCTGGAACTCAGTAATATAGCACCTCGAACCACTTCGCTGCTGTCTAATAACAAGGCCATAAACCCCTCTATGACTCAACAAACACAGCGCCACGAAATACTCCATCACTCTGTAACATAGCAAGTTAATCTACTCCATCACTCAGTAGCATAGCACGTCAAACCACTTTGTTACTTTATCATCACAGGGCTTAGACCCCTTTACCAATCCTCAAACATAGCACCCAGTAACAGAGGAGCTCGAACCACTTCACTACTTTCTCATGATAGAGTTATTCCCCAGTGCTCCCCAAAACACTGCCATACGCTTTCTTTTGTGTACTGCCTAAAACAACTCTTGAACTTCCCCAATAGAGCACATTGAACTACTCCTCCACTCCTTAGCACCCTCACTCTTAGCAACAGCACCACAACTCAACAAGGATTTGTTGGTGTTTCTATCACACCTCAACATAGCATTTTAAATACGCCCTCCCCCATTCCTTAACACAGTTCACTAATCTGATTCTCAAACCATGTTTCTAAATCACTCCACTACGCCCTGGCGATGGATCACTCCTTACTCAAAAGCACAGAGCCATAAACCCGGCCACTCCCTCACGCGCCTTCATAAACCAGGCACAACGCCATAAACCAGGCACCGCGTTATAAACCTCACTACTCCCCGACATGGCATCATAAACCAGGCAAGAACCGCCCGCATCAGATGGGGGAATTGGCCGGACGTGGGTTATTTCATTAATAATCATGCCATGTTGACCCTAAAAATCAATATATTCGGAAAGATTATATTCAGAGCCTTCAATCAACACCAGTTTTGTGGAGATAGACTACTGTAGTCCCAAGGATGTTTACAAGACGAACGAGGGTCGAGTCCCTTTGACAGTGAGGAAAAGCCTCGTAGGCGGTCAATGCGGACGCCTTAGACAGTTTCCCTAACTTGGTGAGGGAGGAAGAAATGGAAGAGACGTAGTGGTGGAGAGGCAGGTGGTTGAGAAGTACCATCCCTCCCTCTCTCATTGCTTCACGAACATCCTTCTCACCCTCGCTGCTTCTCTGCCGCCGCCACAAACTCCCTCACATATCCAACGCTGAGTTAGGGAAACTGTCAAAGTCGCTCAGCTCGGTCGCCTTGGAGGAGATGTACCTTGCTAAGAACGAGGTGGAGGATCATATCTACTTTGGTCAACATATCGGGGACTGGAACATGAATTTCCCCCATAAAACTGGCACCAGTAGAAAGCTGTGAATCTGATTTTACTAAAGATATTGTCGTTTTCCGTGAAGCTGATTCCTTACATTCCCTCCTTTCATCTAGGCAAACTCTTCACATTCGTCAAAGTAGCTTGGGTTGTAGCCTTTGTCATTTCAAAACTCTCGCCCCCACTCATTCCAGCGTTCTAGACCGCTCATTGGCACTATCTGTCTTCCATCAGATTTTAGGTGAATTGTTGGAAACATTGGTGAGGGATAAAATCGTTAGATTTTTTTAAAATCATAAATTGATAATCATTGATACAATTTCGCAACGGAAGGGTTCTGCAATGAATGGATTCACATATATGAGTGTGAGTGGAGACTCGCCAGATTCAAGCTTGGCACGGGATTTTGCCAATAAGCGCCCCGTTTGTCTAGTGTGCCATTACTGGCACAGGTCAGGCGTTTCTCTCTGAGTGCGTGAGCGCATTTTGGTGAACATGTGTGGTGGCCTGTTGTGTGTGGCATGTCAACGAATTTGATGGAATTCTGTGGTCACAAACATAATAACTGGGATTCTAAAATATCCCCAGATGTTATGTAGTCAGACTTCTAAAACTAAATTTGGACAGAGCACCACATGAAAAGCTATTAAGGAAATTTAAAGGCTCGCAGATCAGAGGTGAGTGGTACTTAACAAAGAAATAGCCGACTTGCACTGAGTATGATAAGTAACTCAAAGCTCAGTCGTAGGAGCCATGCTTTACATTTATCTGTATCAGAGACCTGGAGTGACAGCTCACGAATAGAATTTGGAAATTTTGTCAATGGCACAAAATTAGGGAATTAAGTCTAGTCAGAGTAATTTTGCCTATGGATTCAAAGTGATTTGGAGAAATTGATGGTGTGCTCAGAGATATGACAAATGGAGTCCTGCGTAGAAAAAATGCAAAGCAGTGCATTTGGACGAGAAAAAAATATGACTGACGATTAGTGAATAACAAGTTAGGCGTTCTTAGAAGTTAGTAAAGTCCCTTTAGGGATGACCAACAATAGTCGAAGATGCGCACAACAACGCTAGACTGCATATAGTACGGCAGATAAAAGGTTAGGTTTCATAGTTTAGATGTTCAAACTGTGAAACGAAAGAAAATCTACTCATTTTCATCTTATTTTACTGGACAGAACTTATTTGGAATACGCGTTTCAGTTGTGGTCACCAGATTTGATTAAGGACAAGGAAAGAGCATTTTCTTTCTTTTTTTTTGTCCAGAAATAAGTCTTATGAAGAAAGGACAAGTCTAACATTACTCTTTTTCAAGAATGGCACAGGACTCCAGCAGGAGATGTATTAGAAATGTTCAAGATGCCAAATAATTCTACGACATAACTCACGGCAATTTCTTCATATTTAGAAAGAGCTTTGACGATCGGAAATAACATTCTGAAATGAGAAGGAAGGAAATGAAATAAATACGTAGTAAAGAAGCTTTTTCGGCTAAAAGATTGTAGAACAGTGAAATACGTACTGCCACTAGATGATGTCAGGGTGAAAACTGTATTAACACCACTAGTTCACTGATAACAGTTACTAGTAGATAAGCCTGTTCAGGAAGGAGAGAAACACATTGACAGTTCGTTCCACTACAAAGCCTCGTCTCCCCACAATGAACAGCTTTGGAAAAATAATCATTATCTTTCCTATTCTCACTTTCGTATGGAGTCCTACGTCAGTATACTATCTCTATACTGTGTCGTACCTTCTCGTCTTTCTTTGCTTGCAGGGTCTTGTGACGGCGGAAGAAGTGCGTGGGGATGTGTCTTCTGTCTTACTGTCCCGTCTCTATCCTAAAGCATGTCTAGTGAACTCATAGTGATATCAATGTTTTCCAGCAGATACCATCGTCATGGACCATCTGGTCTTCTATTATATATCCATCCAATATATAGATTAAAACGTTCCTCAGACAGCAACCTAGATCAGACTATCATACCCTGATCCAGTGTCCTAGACTGCTCTATAACGCCGCTAGACGGCGCCCTAGACTAGACTACCAGATCCAAATTCAGTGGCTTATACCAGTGAATGATCACCTAGACAACACTCGAAACCATTCTGTCTTACCCCCAGTCCAACTCCCTAGAGCAATCCATCACTGCTCAGTTCAGAGCCCTAGACCAATATAACAAAACCTCATCTCTGCGACTTGAACCACTTTGTCTCCCCTAATTTCAGAGCCCTGTAAGCCAACTCTAAAGCAGTTCAGAATGAGCACACCGGAGCCGGATTAACGCTCCCTAACACATCACCAACAACTCCACAACATAAGAAACATAGACAAGTGGTTCATTTCCGAGTCACTCAACACTTTCCATCACTTTAGCTCCTCTCGCAAGGTGTTAACCAGAGAGAGAGAGAGAGAGAGAGAGAGAGAGAGAGAGAGAGAGAGAGAGAGAGAGAGAGAGAGAGAGAGAGAGAGAGAGAGAGAGAGTCATTCATGCATGCAGCCCCACACATTTTCAAACTGTCTGGTAATTGTGCAAGATCTCCAGGTCGTGAATATGAACTCTTCAGCGAGGTGCTTCACTGGAGAGAGGTGTGAGTATGTGATTGTCACCCACCTCACGAGCGGAGCACATCATCCTCTCCTTGAAGAGGATCACTTGATATAATCTATTATTTCTTTCATTCTCATGTCTCTTCAAAGTTCATCACACTAGAAAACTGGTCTGGAAATGACTCCTGGAAATCTTCGGTATTTTCACAGTCTCAACCGTTTCCTCAGAACCAATCTCTATGCACGAAAGACTGTTTATCTCCACCATCCTCGGTGGTAGGAAACGGTCTCCTGCCTCCCTTATATGTGAGACACTGGAAACCGCTGCACCAATGGCAGGTGTGCGGTGGGATCGGACCGAGAGACCGTGAGAGCAAATAAAGAGCGTCTTGGGTCATGACTCAACAGGTCACTGACGGTTCCTCTGTAGAATCTATAAGTGTCTCGTTACCTAACCTGGATTAGCCGAGGTCGATGGCACATCTGTGATGACCTTCTCAGGAGCTGCAGATGTGTCATTATTATCAAAAAGGATAAAGAAATGACACAAATAAGATGATGGGTATGAAAGTGCCAGAAATTATATAAAAATTTTTTTTTAGGATGATACCATCTTTTTATAAATGTTATTTTCTATTTACTTATTTCATTATCTACTTATCTTATGCTGGTGTTTATACATGTATATATCATACGTCACTACAGAGGGAAGGAAGAAAGTAGACATAGTAATATGCGAAGGACTATGCATGAAGAACAACATCTAGGCTGCATAAAGGTTCGTGCTTCCCTGCCTGAGCACCAACATCCAGGCTGGATGTACGTACTTGCTTCCCAGCCTGAGCACCAACATCCAGGCTGGATGTACGTACTTGCTTCCCAGCCTGAGCACCAACATCCAGGCTGGATGTACGTACTTGCTTCCCTGCCTGAGCACCAACATCCAGACTGGATTCACGTACTTGCTTCCCAGCCTGAGCACCAACATCCAGACTGGATTCACGTACTTGCTTCCCTGCCTGAGCACCAACATCCAGACTGGATTCACGTAATTGCTTCCCTGCCTGAGCACCAACATCCAGGCTGGATACGCGTAATTGCTTCCCTGCCTGAGCACCAACATCCAGGCTGGATGTACGTACTTGCTTCCCTGCCTGAGCACCAACATCCAGGCTGGATGTACGTACTTGCTTCCCTGCCTGAGCACCAACATCCAGACTGGATTCACGTACTTGCTTCCCAGCCTGAGCACCAACATCCAGGCTGGATGTACGTACTTGCTTCCCTGCCTGAGCACCAACATCCATGCTGGATACGCGTACTTGCTTTCCTGCCTGAGCACCAACATCCAGGCTGGATTCACGTACTTACTTCCCTGCCAGAGCGTCATCGCGCCACGCCAGGCCGCAGGCATATTCCACCTCAGACTCCACTCACAACCGTCGAGATAACATAAGCTGCTGATGCATGTGCGAACTACCTTCACAAAGTGAAGTGTTATTGTGATAACACTGGACAATGAAGAGGGTAGAGGAATATGTGCAATGTAGTTCTTTCAGCATGGTACTGCTGAAGTGGTAGCTTACCGAAGTTTTTGCTGTCAGGCGTTTGGTTTTGCTGAGAATAGAAAGGATGTATGTAAATTATAAGTACTTGTTTACGTCATCTAGTTTTGCTGAGTGTAGAAACGATGGATACAAATCATAATAGGTACTTGTTAAAAGCCAAATCTCTACTGATTTCTAATTTTTTTCAACATTTTGTCTATATATCTTTTGACTTTTACCGTCGTAATCTCTGAGTTTCTGATTTCCTCTTCCACCACAAACAACATCGAAGGGAACTAGTGGTCTGTCTCTGTTTTGAATTCGTTTGTGGTCTTTGTGAATTTGTATTGCGCCTGTGGAGTCTACCTGCTCTTTGGTAATTATTGATCATTTATACCAACTTTTCTAGAAGCCGATCGGACTTTGGGAGATATGGTGCCAACTGTTTTAGGTTCGATGCTGCTTGTTGTAGGTAAGGTGCTTGTTTAAGGTTGGGTGTTTCAGGTAAGATGTCTGGTGTTT
>NC_092231.1:41906285-41918785 GCF_036320965.1 Panulirus ornatus | reverse complement strand
CTAACGTTATCATGTATACAACTGAGAATTGAAAGTCGTCAATGATATTGCGTTTGGCACCTTTTCTCACGGTTGTGCCCACTCATGCGTGGCAGCTAAGATTGAAGTGGTGGTAGGCTGAGTAACCTGGAGTTCAGAAAGTTGGGTTGTTCGCGAGACTATGGTTGTTTTCCAGAACGTCGTCTGGTTTTTCCAGCATATATTTGTTTGTGAGGTCGAGGTGCTTATTGATCCTGTGTTGCACATTGAGTGACTTTGCTTACTGAGGTATACAAAGATTACTTCAGTCTACCATTGTTCCTATTTCTATTTCAGTTTCCTTTGTTGTTCATCATCGTGCCGTCTGGAGAGGGATCTGTATAAAGATCGTTCCGTCCTGTTATAGTAAAGCTGACTGCTTGTATCTGATCGGGGTTGTGAACTAAAGGTCTTCTTCCTCTGGCCTGATCGGCTTTACGGGTATTTGATCGTTCTTCTCTCGCTAGGGGAGGACATCAGGTCATAGAGTTATGTCAAGATTCTTAATGAGAAAGAACGAACGCAGGGAGACCTAGTGACAGCACTAGGATCCCGTTCTTCTATCACGAAATAAGGTATTGAAATTGAGGGGATGAGGGCGGGTGAGGAGTGGGGGGAGCGGTCAGATGTGTGGTTTTCTGGAGTGGCCGGGACTGACATTGGTTGAGTAGAGGTGTTGTCCGTACAGGGGCTATGGTAAGGGTTAGGCTGATGTCAACTCTACCGTCTTGGTGGTGAGGTGTATAAGTTCACAAAGGGTTTCGTTCTCCTAACTTGAGCCAGATTCCTCAGTCCTTGCAGAGATTTTATGGTGTGGGTGACCTGTTCCGAGGACACGAGATGCAAGAGATGCTCAGTACTGGTGGTAGGGCCGAGTCTTGGATGTTGAACAAAAAGGACTCAACGGAGGATCATATGGACGCGCTATGAACTGGATACGCCACTCTGTAGAGCCGCATACGCTTTGCCATGACGTTTAGCAAAAGCTCTATCGAACCCCACGTGAAATTTCTTACCCAAGAATCAGTGAGAATCCGAAATAAATAATCTCGAAAAGAACAGGAAGCGCAACTCGTCACTACCACACGTTCAAAATATTTTTTCCCCTCACATTTTCCCCTCGAGAGTTCACCCATGACATTTAATCCCTTCGTGGATTATGGATTCAGGTTGAAGGTAGGAGAGAGAGAGAGAGAGAGAGAGAGAGAGAGAGAGAGAGAGAGAGAGAGAGAGAGAGAGAGAGAGAGAGAGAGAGAGAGAGAGAGAGAGAGAGAGAGAGAGAGAGAGAGAGAGAGACCCCTTCCCGACCTGACACACTTCAACACCTATGGCTTGATTACGTCGTGTCATCTCTGGGCAACATCTTGGACCGACACTCAGGCAGAGGAATATATTGTTGTGAGGTGAGGTGTGTGTATGTGTCACCGTCGGTGCAAAGTTGTGGAGATTCGTACCTGCTTGCTCTCTGAGTTGTGTTGAATCACCTATTACCTTTACCTAATCCTAAGGAGGGAGAACGACACTCCTGGGTCCCCGTTTCTTGATATATTTGAAATATCACACATCCATCCATCTAATCTTCTGTACTATGTCCATATTCACGATTTCATAACTCATTTTATTTCATTGCTTCTTGTATTCCATTAATCCAGTCTTTTGATATGGAATGAATTCTTTAAATGTCTTTTAACGGGAATCTTGCTCAAATTTCGTAGTTTGCCTTGTACATGATTAGAGTGACTCTTTACCAAATACGTCATCAAACTTGTTTATAAACTTAAGGTGCAATGATATAACAACTAGAAGCCAAAACATGAAACTAAACAAAAAACCTGTTAGGAAAAAATATGACGAATTTTTTCTTTTTTGTATTATAAAAACAATAGTTCAAGAATCATCAAATCATGGCCATGAAGAGAACGTAGAACTTTGAATAGATATATGTATGATATTAAAGAAAGCTCAAGAGATAAGGGGCCCCCATGAGTGTAGAACGCCCTCCTCATACCATAAAATGAAGTGAAAATGATAGGTAGTTCATTATAATTCAGACTTCAAGTAGATTTCTTACACTCTCCACAGACAGTCACACATACACTTCACCTCACCAATGATGCATACTCCTGCTTGCTCGGCGGGCCAGCTCACAATGCTATACAGACATAACACGACATGATCAAATCTTTGTGGTGAAATGTGCTAGTTCACAAATGGTCTTGTTCTCTTTACTTGAAGTTCTCTATGATCCATGCGGATATTAGATGTCATGGGTGAGCTACATTGAGAGAGTGTGAGCTTGAGAAATGTTGAGAACGTGTGGTAGTGACGTCTCGTGGATGTTTAACTAAACATTCCCCGGATGATCACATAGGGTATGAGCCGTACACATTACCTTGCAGAACCTGTAAAATCTACGGTGACGATTTTGCAATGTGTCTACCCAAAAGTTTTTGTAGTTTACCCCAAAACGGTTGAAAACCCGGATTTAACGAAAATCTTGAAAGAGAGAGAGAGAGAGAGAGAGAGAGAGAGAGAGAGAGAGAGAGAGAGAGAGAGAGAGAGAGAGAGAGAGAGAGAGAGAGAGAGAGAGAGAGAGAACAACAGGCAGTCTTAGAACTCTCTTCTCGAACCAGGTAAATATGGTGGAGTATTCTAGGAAGCTCCTCATCCCTGTCTGGAGGCTGTAATAGCTCTCTCTCTCTCTCTCTCTCTCTCTCTCTCTCTCTCTCTCTCTCTCTCTCTCTCTCTCTCTCTCTCTCTCTCTCTCTCTCGGGTAATTTCACACGTCTAGCATTATAATTCTGAGTGAACGGATGAAAGGGACCTGGTTTGATGACGACGTCGGAACATGGCAGGATTTGACGGGATTAATATACGTTATACAAATGATGTCTATCCACTCCTCATTTTCTATTTCTTTTTTTTTGGTGGGGGGTTATCTCTTTGTCAAATATACCGAGACGATACATGAAGCAATAAAACAGGGGAGTATGAACGGAAGGGGGAAGGGTGTGGAATAGACACTACCAATGGAGGATGTTAGCACATAGTCTGGTGTTTATTGATGGTCTTCACAATGACCCCGGGGTGGAGCTGTTCTTGTAGCGGGTCTGTAAGAGGTCATATGGGTTCGTTGTGGATGATGGTGCCGGGCTGCAGTTCCGGACGACGAGAGATCCCTGATGACAACTCCACTTCTCGTCATCCTACTTTAAAAAAAAACAATAACAAAAATCGCCTCTGATATCACCGCACTTACCCATCCACACTAGAAGCTAACGACACTGACTATTCCTCGCCTTCAACACGTTGGCAGAACCAGGAGTCAGCACTCGTGAACATACATACATGATATCCAGACTGAAATGATACAACGGAATATATGTCTTAACAGTTTTCTCGTCTTTCCTCCGAAAGGGCAGACTTTTGTTTCTCTAAGTATTCACCTCACAAATTCTCAAAGCAAACTCCTGATCCACAAAAATACTACTACTCCTAAAGGCACATTGCTGCTAGAAGTGTTATTAGAATAATGACAATAGGTAGAAATAAGAACAAGGGATCTGCCTTCTAAGCCTGGATTACTCATTATGTTTGTCGCTCTTGATCCTGCTGAAATTCACATCTTAATCATCCCTCATTCGCCTCCCTCACTACTTGTCCTGAAAATCATGAGACCACCAGAATGTTACACGCTATTTTTTTTTTCTGAAGTCAGATTGGCGTGCATTAATGATGAAGGAATTAAAGCCTAGATGTTCAGGACTCCATCCTCTGATAAGTCTCCAAGATCATGAAAAACTTGACGTCTGAACCAACCATGAATTTGATAATGAGCCAGGTGAACCCAATAGTTGTTCGTCAAATAATAGTTTAAAGTCTGCAACGGAGAAGACCTACTTGACTAGTGTGAAGGAGAAGTGTGCATGTATGTCCTGGCGCATCTGTTATGATAAACTGTATGAAGATGAACATGTGTACGAATTAAGTAATAAAGTCATTAGGCCACAAGATGTTCTCACTGCCAAAGCAAGGCTAAACTAAAGCACCCACAGACGGATTTAGCTACTTTGGGAAATGTTAGTCATGCGAATTGTAAATGTGTGGGCAGGGATCTGAACACGCACTAGTGCACTGTGTCTTGGTCTGCGAAGACGAATTCTTTTGGAGATACGTCTCAACAAACCCTGTAAGAAATGATGCAGCGCCTGATTGTTAGTTGAAAGATGCAGTTTTGAGATTGCACGCACTTTTTTCATCTAGTAAACGAGTCTAATGTATGATAAGATTCTTATCTAAAGAACCAAATATGTAACACCTTATGCTATAATCATCTGTTTAATGGGATCCAACAAAAAAAACTCTTTGTGACCTCTATAAGCCTTTTGCTGCCATTGTTCACATGATCAGCGGCACAGAATGCGCAGTAAACCAGTGGCTGACAGTCACAAAACCTAAATAGTGGTGGTGGTAAGTGGTGGCGAAGATGGGGTTGGTGCAGAGGCTTAATCCCAAGTTGCTACCTGAGGTCCAGGAGATGGCTGGATAGAGTCGGGAGGGTCAGCAAACTTGAGCACCTCTTGATCATTGGCGCATGAGGGACGGAGGGCGATGATCTTGCATCCACTTCTCTGCATCTTTTTTTTTTTGTAGTTCTTGTTGTGTAGTGGATGAGGAAGACGAAGCGGAGAAGGTATGGGGTTGACTCTGGAAGGAAGGAGAGGTGAAGATGTTCCTGAGCTTAGCTGAAGCGAGCTCAGAGTGTCTTCAGTCCGCAAAGAATTCGGAGACAATATCTTGAATGGTGGTAATGACGTGTTCCCCTCCTGATTTGGTTACTGTCTATAGTGACACCGAGAATCTTGGTGGACTGAACAACTTGGAGGGTACTGGTGGGTGGGTGGGTGGTGTCCTGTTGAGACACCAGAAGGGGTAGAATGTGGCTGAATGAGCGATTGATATTCACAGCCATTATCTTTGTTTGGTTGATGGTGAATGGGGTTAGCAATGATCAAGTTCTGTAGGCTATTTAAGAATTTATTTTTCAGGGTGGCGTAGTTGGGAGTTATTATTGTTAGCGCTTGTTAGTGGTAGAGTTGTCGACATCCTTCCATCGAGGTTGTCCTGAAGGCATTATGTGTGTGTGTGTGTGTGTGTGTGTGTGTGTGTGTGTGTGTGTGTGTGTGTGTGTGTGTGTGTGTGTGCATCAGTAGTTTTCATATGCACGCTAAACATATATAGGATTTCATTTCCAACAATGAGATTATTAACTTATCTTTTAATCCATGCTTTTACACTCACTTCCACTTGTGAAAGCATCAGTTCTTCCTTCATGAATATGTCTAAGGAAAAACAATGGACTTGAATCCTATCCTCATTTTCTCCACTGAGCACATTTAATGTAAGTGTATCCCACACACACTCTAGAAAACGAAAAAAAAAAGAAAAGAAAAAAGAGACGGCTGTTTTTCAAAACTGCAGAAAATGAAGATTTAAAAAAAAAAGAAAAAAAGAGAGGGCTGTTTTTCAATACTCTGCAGAAAATGAAGATTTTTTTTTTCTCTGTAGCTTTTAAATAGATTTTCTTTTTCATACACAAAATATCACATGCGTAATGTTCTTTTTTTGTAGCATGTGCTTTTGCTTTCAGATCAAGGAATGGATTTTTTCTATATTCTGCTATAAATCAGGTTTTCCCATGAAGGTCTTGTATTTGTAATGTCCTTCCTGGTTGCTGGGTGGTCACATAGGGTCACATAGGAGAAAAGGTCAAATTGGGTCATATAGGAGAAAAGGTCACAGAGGGTCAAATAAGATAGAGGGTCACATAGGGTCACATAGGAAAGAGGATCACATAGGGTCACAAAAGAGAGAGGGTTACATAGGGTCACATAGGAGAGAGGATCGTATAGGATCACATAGGAGATAAAGTCACATAGGGTTACATAAGATAAAGGATCACATAGAGTCACATATGAGAGAGGGTCACCAGTAGATCCTGAAGCTAGTCTGAAAGAAGAGAATTAGATCTTAAACGTTCAAGAAAGTGAGAGTTAAAGAGCTTCGAATTCTTTATCTCAGACAATATCTTGGATTCGGCTGACTACTTTAAGTCAGACGACTTTCTTGACTCTGATGATGACTTCGACTTGAAGTTCGACTTCAAATCGCACGGTGACATCGTCTTTGACGACCACCTCTTATAAGAAATAATTGTCGCTTCTTGGAAGGATTGTGTAGGCAATAGCCCTTACAAAAGAGTATGACCAGTTTTATAATGGTCAAACTGATAAGATTTAAACAATATAGATATAGTATTAGGTATGGCCAAGAATCTACTACAGTATTTGTCCACCTTAGATATTTTGGTCTTCAAATTGAGTGGAGCAGTGTTAAGGTTATCACTTACAATAACTAAATAATGAATAGATATATTGTTGAATCGTCTCGCATCAGTCATAGTAGAGATATTGATATGAATCAAGATGTTGGTTTGCACGAAGTAGAAAAGTGAAATCAAGTGTAAATATGTTTCCCAAAACAGACGTTAATCTGAGTTTGAAACTTAAGAGAGGCAAGACCGTCAAGGTTAACTTGTGCCTGAAGTCCTTCACCAGTTGCTTGCGAAGTGTCAAGTGCTTTTGTATAATAACTTCGTCAGAATTGAGCATAGATAGAGAGAACCAGAATACAATATACCAGCCGCCACTGGGTGGGGCAGGTGAATGAATTATGATACAGTTGAAGGGATTAGGACACAGGTCACCCTGTACGACCTCATCTCTCTCAAGTTACAAACTCAGGTTAATCTGTGTTCTGGGAAACATAATTACATTATTTGTAATTTTTTTTTTTTTTTTTTTTTTTTTTTTTTTTTTCAAAAGAAGGAACAGAGAATTGTGCCAGGTGAGGGTATTCCCTCAAAGGCCCAGTCCTCTGTTCTTAAAGCTACCTCGCTAATGCGGGAAATGGCGAATAGTTTGAAAGAAAGAAAGAAAGATATATATATATATATATATATATATTTTTTTTATACTTTGTCGCTGTCTCCCGCGTTTGCGAGGTAGCGCAAGGAAACAGACGAAAGAAATGGCCCCCCCCCCCCATACACATGTATATACATACGTCCACACACACAAATATACATACCTACACAGCTTTCCATGGTTTACCCCAGACGCTTCACATGCCCTGATTCAATCCACCGACAGCACGTCAACCCCGGTATACCATATCGCTCCAACTCACTCTATTCCTTGCCCTCCTTTCACCCTCCTGCATGTTCAGGCCCCGATCACACAAAATCTTTTTCACTCCATCTTTCCACCTCCAGTTTGGTCTCCCTCTTCTCTTTGCTCCCTCCACCTCCGACACATATATCCTCTTGGTCAATCTTTCCTCACTCATCCTCTCCATATGCCCAAACCACTTCAAAACACCCTCTTCTGCTCTCTCAACCACGCTCTTTTTATTTCCACACATCTCTCTTACCCTTACGTTACTCACTCGATCAAACCACCTCACACCACACATTGTCCTCAAACATCTCATTTCCAGCACATCCATCCTCCTGCGCACAACTCTATCCATAGCCCACGCCTCGCAACCATACAACATTGTTGGAACCACTATTCCTTCAAACATACCCATTTTTGCTTTCCGAGATAATGTTCTCGACTTCCACACATTCTTCAAGGCCCCCAGAATTTTCGCCCCCTCCCCCACCCTATGATCCACTTCCGCTTCCATGGTTCCATCCGCTGCCAGATCCACTCCCAGATATCTAAAACACTTCACTTCCTCCAGTTTTTCTCCATTCAAACTCACCTCCCAATTGACTTGACCCTCAACCCTACTGTACCTAATAACCTTGCTCTTATTCACATTTACTCTTAACTTTCTTCTTCCACACACTTTACCAAACTCAGTCACCAGCTTCTGCAGTTTCACACATGAATCAGCCACCAGCGCTGTATCATCAGCGAACAACAACTGACTCACTTCCCAAGCTCTCTCATCCCCAACAGACTTCATACTTGCCCCTCTTTCCAAAACTCTTGCATTTACCTCCCTAACAACCCCATCCATAAACAAATTAAACAACCATGGAGACATCACACACCCCTGCCGCAAACCTACATTCACTGAGAACCAATGACTTTCCTCTCTTCCTACACGTACACATGCCTTACATCCTCGATAAAAACTTTTCACTGCTTCTAACAACTTTCCTCCCACACCATATATTCTTAATACCTTCCACAGAGCATCTCTATCAACTCTATCATATGCCTTCTCCAGATCCATAAATGCTACATACAAATCCATTTGCTTTTCTAAGTATTTCTCACATACATTCTTCAAAGCAAACACCTGATCCACACATCCTCTACCACTTCTGAAACCACACTGCTCTTCCCCAATCTGATGCTCTGTACATGCCTAGAAACGCCCACCTTCATAGAACATACAAACCTCCAGTAGCCAGGATCGAACCCGGGATCCCTGTGCAAGAGGCGGGAATGCTACCCGCTAGGCTATGGGCCTGGCTAATAGAAAATAACTAATCGAATACTATGTACTCGAATACCCTTCGTCTTACGTAAGTGAGCAACGGGGTCTACACCGTTCATTTCCCAACAGGCTCACATAGCCAGCAGATAGCATTTTACTGAATCTGACTGTACTAAGTTCGTATTTATATACCTCCGCGTTGTACAGTTAGGTTCGGTAAAATGCTATCTGTTGGCTATGTGTGCCTGTTGGGAAATGACCGGTGTAGAACCCGTTGCTCAGCACGTGAGACGAAGGTATTCGAGTACATAGTATTCGATTAGTTATTTCCTATCAGCCAGGCCCATAGTCTAGCGGTTAGCACTCCCGCCTCTTGCACAGGTGTCCCGGGCTCGATCCTGGCTGTTGGAGGTTTGTATGATATATATATATATATATATATATATATATATATATATATATATAGTAAAATTACAGTTTATATGATCATTCATCGGAAGACTTGAGACCCTATGACTCTTAGATACAAACCTTGGAACAATAATTTGTATGAATCCGTATTTATGTATATTCGATAACAGGAGAGAGTGTGCACACATCATGCCAGCAACTCGAACAGTCTTAAAATGAACCCTAATGTGATTTTAACGATCCTTTAAGACAAAAGTAGCCTCATTAATTAAATGCTTTCCATCCTCACCTCGTAACCTCGCAGCGCAATTTATCAGGGCTACAAGATTACAGTACTGTAATAATACCATTTGCTCCATCGCTCAGTTGAAGACTCATCGTGGAAATGGAGCAGCGAAGGGGTGCGTGTGTGTCTTCAACCCATAAGTTTTCCGCTGAATAAATATCTAGGTTTATTACTGGCATTGCCTGAAGGCCACAATGTGGCAGACTCACCTGAAAGTAGGAGAATTAAGCAGAATCCATGCTATTGATGCTATTGTGGAGGAAGAAGTTGTTACATAAGTCCCACTAGCAATACCACTGCTGTTTCTGGCGACCATTAGGATGATGGGAGGATAGAGAACAGCAGAGCTTACCAGACCAAGACAAATGGTGAATAGAACTGGAGAAGATGCTACCGCTGCCTCTAGCGGTCTGCAGTATTGGATCGTATTATCACAACAGCATAAAGACGAGGTTCAGTAGTTTCGTTACGTTACTTCCTTCTTATCCTTTACTTAGTGAGGGTCTTATATCATTGGTAGTCTGAGTTTATTTTTAGCATTTTACTCGTTTAGTATCTATGTCGACAATTTCTAAAATGTTAAGATTATCATTATCATTATTGTTATTGTTAGTATCATTATTATTATCATAATCATCATTATCTATCATTATTATCAACACTGCCTTTATCCTCATCATTATCAGCAATGTTTCTGTGCTCATTTCTCATGCTCAGGCGTCAGTGGCTTGATATTCTGCCACAAACACAGCTCTTCAGTCCTGACACTTCTCACTTCCCTGAGCCACGTCATCTACATGATTCTCGAGGGCTTCAGTGTAATTGCTGTAATTCAAGGACGTGATTCTGTATTTGCTCACAGATTAGTTCCGAGTTCGTTGTTACGAGTTTCGTTAACATCGAGCGTTTTCATCGCCTTAACTCAGGTCTTAAGATGGGGGTTTCCGTTGTTTCATGTTATTAAAGATGATGAGGAGTCTGGTTTATTTCTTCTGATTGTGTTATCAACTTGGACGTTATAACGTGATCAAAGTAGGGAAGTCTATGTTTAGCCAACTCTCTCTCTCTCTCTCTCTCTCTCTCTCTCTCTCTCTCTCTCTCTCTCTCTCTCTCTCTCTCTCTCTCTCTCTCTCTCTCTCTCTCTCTCTCCCTACCGTTCTCACAAAATCCTCCTCCTGGTTTCTGGCAGGTAGGTAGACTCTCTCTCTCTCTCTCTCTCTCTCTCTCTCTCTCTCTCTCTCTCTCTCTCTCTCTCTCTCTCTCTCTCTCTCTCTCTCTCTCTCTCTCTCTCTCTCTCTCTCTCTCTCTCTCTCTCTCTCTCTCTCTCTCAAGCTCAGACTCTACACTAACGTGGAAGAGAGTTGGCGGACAGTGTTTGGTAAAGACACTTGTGTTTGTTCCAGCCCCGGAGTGTTTGTTTGCTCTGAATTTTGTTTATTTTTTGATGGAACAGTCTCTGTGGCTGGAGGGAGTGCAAACAAGACGAGGTGAAAGGGCAAGCGGAGATATCAAGAGAAAGGAGGAGAGGGTGAGAAGGTGGGTGTTGGGAGATTAGGATGAGAAGGTGGTATTGGGAGATTAGGATGAGAAGGTGGGTATTGGGAGATTAGGATGAGAAGGTGAGTGTTGGGAGATTAGGATGAGAAGGTGGGTGTTGAGAGATTAGGGTGAGAAGGTGGGTGTTGGGAGGTTAGAGTAAGGAGGTGGATGTTGAGAGATTAGGATGAGAAGGTGGGTGTTGGGAGATTATGATGAGAAGGTGGGTATTGGGAGATTAGGGTGAGAAGGTGGGTGTTGAGAGATAAGGGTGAGAAGGTGGGTATTGGGAGATCAGGGTAAGAAGATGGGTGTTGGGGGAAGAGGGTAAGAAGGTAGGTGTTGGGACGTACAGCAAGTGTCACACAACTGGTCCTCGATTGAGGCTCTCCTTCGAGTACTCTCGCGTGATCAAGAACTCAGGGAACTACATCACATCACTTACCTTCCTGCTGACAAGAGCTTATGGCATCAGTTGCCCCTTGTCTCCTTCAGTTGATTTCGACATCAGTCTTTCAAACTGCATTTGTCGATATCTTTAAAAAGTTTTCTTGAGCACGACGGCACGACCTTTGAGCAAGACGGTACGACCCTTGAGCACGACGGTGCAACACTGGAGGACGACGGTACAACCCTTGAGCACGACGGTACGACTCTTGAGCATGACGGTACGACCCGTTAGCACGGTGGCATGTCCCTTGAGCACGACGGTACGACTCATGAGCATGATGGCATGACCTTTATGGTATGAGTGTCTTACCATTAAGCACGACGGTACGACCCTTGATCAAGCAAGAAGCTACGATCCTTTGAGATGATGGTGTGACGCCATGATCACTTCGTCCTCAACGGAGGGGAATAAAGTGGTGGAGCTCTGGCCGATCTGCGGGTGTCCTGGAATTAGGTGCCTCACGGGGAAGCAGCAGGTCTCTTGGAATGCGTCCACCTTTATGTGTTGTCCATGACTTCGACCCAGCGATGTCGCTTCGTTCTGAGGCGTTCCAGAACCCCTTAGTTAGATCACTTTGCCAAAGACGCTTATAATGGAAAACTTGTTTTTGCCGATGATGCCAAAGGCGTGTCAACAGCTGAAGAGGAGGAGGAGGAGGAGGAGGAGGAGGAGGAGGAGGAGGACGAAAGAAGGAAGAAGCTTTTCAGTTATTATAAATGACAGCTGATTTGTGGCCATAGAGCAGGGCACTGGAAGCACAGGTTTCGTGAGTCAGCGTCTTTGTCTCGGAGGTAAGTCTGGCGCTGTTCCAGGCGCTCTCCGAGCCGGAGTCTGCCCAGTGCACTGGATTGTCTTCCGTACATAAGCATCTAGTTCTTCATAGAGTGACGAGGCGTCAGTCATTCTCGGTTCCAAGGTGGCAGAAGTAGTTGACCAAGATGGAACGAGTATTTTCAAGATTCATCATTGGCTTTTGTTGCAACGACGCCTCCTCCCATAACTACAGGGTCTTACAAATTGCTGTGGTTGAAGGAGGATATCATCATGCAAGGGAGAGCTTTGCAGCTGTCTGTTATCATGGTCAGCGAAAGCAGTGACGGATGTTCTCTGAGTGAATAGGATGTGCCACTGTCCCATCTTGGGTTTCAGACGCGTAAGATTATGTATTTTGCGTGCGCTCTCTCTCTCTCTCTCTCTCTCTCTCTCTCTCTCTCTCTCTCTCTCTCTCTCTCTCTCTCTCTCTCTCTCTCTCTCTCTCTCTCTCTCTCTCTCTCTCGACATGTT
>NC_092231.1:41881285-41901285 GCF_036320965.1 Panulirus ornatus | reverse complement strand
GCCAACAATACGGAATATCGTCAACGTTATCATCAGGTAAGAACGCCAACAGTGTCAGCTCCTCTCACCAACAAGCTGATCTCCGGAGGCGACAGTGTAACAAAAGAGAGACGTAAACAAACTACGAATGAGAGTACAAAGTATTCGAGTAGTATCTGTCTGTAGGTGAATCCTAAAGAAGAAATACGATGCGGCAAAGCCAAGAACAATAACTCCATCAGCGACAAACAGCGACAGATATTTACTAGCCGTATAACAGCAGCTGTAATACCATCACGAAGCGAAGGACTGACTCCACGAACGAAGCGAAGGACTGACTCCACGAACGAAGCGAAGTACTTTTCCTTCAACGGGGTTGTTAACGTATGGGACGATTTGACGAGTAGAACGGTTGAAAGCAGTGCCGTAGCTACATTTAAGAATAGACTGGGTGAATATTTTTCGCTTCAAGTCCACGACTTTCATCATATGCGCTTCTATAGTCACAATAAAACATGGCAGGTTATTTTCTTTGAGTTGTCTGTATGTCTTCTAACTTTTATCACACTTTTCTGTGAGTTTCTGATATCTTTGACTATCACAAGCAGCCTCGAGATGACCAAATTGTCTGGAGCTGTTTGAATATCCTTTGTAATCTTGTACAAGCAATGCAAACAACAGCGGCAATAAAGGAGGGGCTCATCGATGCAACAGACACAAGATCACCATCGTGAGCGACAGCATAAGTGACACTATACAACCCCAAAGAAAAAGTCAGCATCACAGTCGACACCAGCAGGAGAATCAGAACCCATGTGACCAGGAGCAATAAACTAAAGACTACACAGAAAAAAAAAAGATAAGGACCAGATAATCGAAATTCCTGAAGTTACTCCAGCAGACACCATTATCATCGACCAGTCCACACCAGGACACACCGCCGCCCATAACACCAGCAGGAGGGAGCCGCCTGGCGAACAGAAGCGTCCAAACCACGACCTCAAAACGAAACCAACAAACCGGCTCCGAGGAGATGGTCCATTAAGGCCAGCGAAGAAGCACCCGGGGCAGGAGCAACAGCAGTAAAAGAGAGAGAGAGAGAGAGAGAGAGAGAGAGAGAGAGAGAGAGAGAGAGAGAGAGAGAGAGAGAGAGAGAGAGAGAGAGAGAGAGAGAGAGAGAGGATGAGAAAAAGAGACAGCAACAGCTGACTGATACAGCAGTAATCACGGCTTCAGGAGCTCGGGGTGGCCAGGTACGAGAGCCGAGGGGGGTTTAAAACGTGGGGTTGGGTGGGTTGGTTGGGGGGGGTTGAGACCGGGGAGGGTGAGCTGGGAGGACCGAACGTAGTAGCAGTAGCAGTAGCAGCAGCAGGAGCAACAGGAGCTGTAGTGAAGGCGACAGACGAGGGAGGTGGTCGAAGGGCCTGGGACAGTCCTCCGCTCAGCCGTAGCAACAACATACACACAGACACAGACACAGACACACACACATACACACACACACACACACACACACACACACACACACGCCAGCGACAACATCGAAAACAAAAAACAACAACAATGGAACACTACCGCCACCATCACTACCGCTCATAACAACAACAACAACAACAGCAAAAACAACATAAACAATAGTGGCTGTTGTTGTACACAGAGAATATCCAATATACAAACTAACAACTGTTGTTTTAGGAACAAGTTGTAGAAAGCGACACAACCAATATGGGAGCCATGAAATGACTGTAAAAGTAGCAACACCTGCTGTAGAAGTAGCAACACCTGCTGTAGAAGTAGCAACTCCTGCTGTAGAAGTAGCAACACCTGCTGTATAAGTAGCAACTCCTGCTATAGAAGTAGCAACAACTGCTTGTAGAAGTAGTAACAACTGTTGTAGGATCAGCAACAACTAATGTAGAGTAGCAACAACTATTGTAGAAGTAGCAACAACTATTGTAGAAGTAGCAACAATTACTGCATGAGCAACAAGAACTACTGTAGGAGCAACAGTTCCTTTAGAAGCAGTAACAACACCCATTGCCACAGTAGCTACAGCCGTTACAGTAGACACAGCATCAAAACCTACACGTCAGATGACCAGAGGCTACATCAAGCCACGTATAAGAGACGACAGCAAATATATATGAAGGTACTGGGACAAATGGCAGCCACAAATACATCAACAACAAAGATGCAGCCGGTTGTTTATACACCCAACGGATACAGCGATACAACAAGCACTAACGGGCAGTCCAAAACATGATCAACCACTCTGTTGTTCCCAGCAGTAACAGCGGCTGTAGCAAGGGCGTCATTGGTGTCATCAACAGCTCCTAGACGGTCTTTGGGATCCTTCTTGAAGCGGGGTGTTCGCAACAGAAGCTCTCCAGCAGTGATGACTTCAAGGAGGAGCAGCTACCTACCCACCCACCAACAGTTCCCTCCCTACCACACCACCTGCAGAAATCACAGCAGAAGGAGGAGGAGGAGGAGGAGCAGCAGCGGCAGCCCCGCGTTTGTGTGTGTGTGTGTGAGAGAGAGAGAGAGAGAGAGAGAGAGAGAGAGAGAGAGAGAGAGAGAGAGAGAGAGAGAGAGAGAGAGGAAGCGGTAAGGGGGGAAGAGGAGGAGGAGGAGGTGGGGGGGCATGATGGTTGGGGGCGGGAGGGTTTAAGGAGGGAGGTAACCGCAGCGGACCCCGGGGTGAACCTGCCCGAGGGCAGGACTCTCCTACGTGGGTTCTCAGGACACCAGCATCCCGCCGGGGCATCCTCCGGGCTACCGGAGGGAGGTGGGGCGGGTGGAGGATGAATGACGAGGTGGAGGAGTGGTGGAGCGCCGGATGGTGGAGTAAGATAGTGCTGGTGGTGGTGGTGGTGGTGGTGGTGACGATGGAGGCAAGGCGGTTTTTTTTCGAGTCTCGGTTTGTGTTGATGAATGTGTAGTGGTGGAGATGGAGATTATATTGAAGTGATGGAGATTGTTGTCGGCTGAAGGCTATATATTGAGATGGAGGTTGTGATGGTGAGTTAAAGTGAGATGGAGGTTGTGGTATGACTGAAGGTTAGGTTCGGGTGGAATCTATGATCACATTATGTGAAAACTGAGGTTGTAGTGGAGGCTTGGGGTTATTATGGTGGTACGGCTGTTGCAATAGGGCGGGGTTGCATGACAAGGTTGTTCTAATACAAAGGTCATAATGAGGACAGGGATAATTGATAATTCTGATCGTTGGCTGTTGGAGGAAGAGCACATTGGCTTTAGTGCTAATGGTAAAAGGGTGACTGTAAACTGGTACCTGAGTGGTTTGGGGACGTTTGAGATGAAGTGGTCGCTTGGTTAAACATGATCGCGAATCATGGGTAATGGGAAAGTTCAATTCTTTTGTCTATTGGTAGACAAAAGGTGGTCAAGATTGTGGCGCTTGTGGTAGATAACGGCGTTAAGATCATCCGAAACCCATAAAATGGTTGTGATGAGGATAGTGATGGGTGTAGGGGAGGGGGAAGAGAAACAGGACGATGCAGAGAACGATGGTAAGGTCGATAATGGAGAGTAAGTTTAGTTTAGTGGGTTTGACTGGAGATTAAATGAAGTGGGGGATACTTCACTTGTGTATATTGTGGTGGGTGGCATAAGTGGGGGATCATTGTGTGCGTTTTAGAGTAGTGGGATGGAGCTTATGGTGGGGATGGAGGTAAGAGATGATTGGTGGCGGTGAGGGTAATGGAAACAGGAGCTACACACTGGAACTGTAGCAATATCAGTGGTGTCAGAGCTCCAGTGACTTACTGTGCTTTATAGACATCCTTGATGATGGAGGAAATGGTCCAGCAATCTTGGCAGTCCCTCTAGGCAGATGGGCAAGTAACCCTGGTCGGTTGTGTGAAATTATCATGGTACAGGAGACACCCTGATTATAACCATGTCTCTTTGACAATATGGCAGCTTAGCAGTGGTTGTGAGAACCATGGAAACGGGAATGGTTATTTCAGCACAGTTAAGCAACGGAAACAGCAGCTATAACAGCAGTCGAAGGGACATTAAGACTATTGGCAGTCGAAACAGTGTGGTCAAGAGGATGTTCATTGTGGTCCCTGTATTCATGGCAGAGACCATCGTTAGCCAGTCGTCTTTGCAGCAGCAGGCTTAAGTGGTCGTATGTATGGTAGTAATGGTGTCAGCAGTGAGTATGGCACCAACCATGATGATGGTAAGTATGGTGGCGAAGATACACGGGGTCTCTGAACATTTGACTTCCGTTGAAGATCTGTGGCAGCAATGACCATAGCTTGCCAGAGATTGATGGGGATAAGATCCAGCAGAGGCTGGGAATTATGAGAGAAATGGGGGCGTGAAGTGATGGAGGTGGTAGGGAATGGTTCGAAAACAGAGGTATAGAGTGGAGGAGATGGGAAATAAAGTGATGGAGGTGGTAGGGATTGGTTCGAAAACAGAGGTATAGAGGGGAGGAGATGGGAAATAAGATGGGGTAAGGGAGAGGAAAAACAGGAGGAAGAGGAGGAGAGGAGACGTGGTGGTAAAAGGATAGACTACATAAAGGAAGGGATGGGAGAGGGTAGGATTAGGAGACAAGATGAAAAAAAAAAGGACGTGGACTTGAAAATAGCAGAGCATAGAGGATATAAAGAAATTATGAGATAAGGAAGTAGATGTGGAAGAAGAGGAAAGAAGGAGGAGAAGACAGAAGAGGAATAAGGATGGAGAAAGGGGAGGGGGTGATGGAGGTGAGAAGGAGTGATGGAAAATATGAGAGACTGTGGGTAGCGAGCAGCGAGTCACCTTATTTAGATGTGAAGATCTGAGATTAACGATTCGCTTGAGTTTGGTGTTGTCAGGCGACATGTCTGAGGTGGAAAGTGTATCTGTGTTTGTGGTCTGGGTGTCAGGAACCCCGCGTGTACGTGAAGGAGAAACAAAAGACAAGAACATGGGCCACAGTGGGGAACCTTGACAGCCACTGTCGTGTCGGGTCATTGAGCCACCGTCGCTAATCAACCCTCCTGAAACCCAGGCGGGTAGTACCTCACTGAACGGTGGTTTGCCTGTCACCTACTACCTAGAACTACCTTGGGTGAGAGAGAGAGAGAGAGAGAGAGAGAGAGAGAGAGAGAGAGAGAGAGAGAGAGAGAGAGAGAGAGAGAGAGAGAGAGAGAGAGAGAGAGAGAGAGAGAGAGAGAGAGAGAGAGAGAGAGAGAGAGAGAGAATAGGAAATGGAAAAGTGATTGATGGGGAGCGGTGGAAGGAGAGACAACACAGATGATCATATTCACACACGTGAACATGTAGAGAACACGAGGTGAAGATCAGGAGACGGTGGTAACATGAGGATGCCCAGAGGAAAGGGAGCCGAGGTCTTGAGTGTAACTGAAGGGGAAATGAGGAGGGAGGGATAAGACATAGACGCAAAATAAGGTGATATACGAATAAGTGATGCAGAGAAGGAAGCGAGGAATGATAAGACAGACACAAAAATAGTGGTATACGAAAACGTGATGCAAAGAAGGGAAGATAGGAATGATTCAGCTCCTTGTTTCTTATATGCATGGAAATTTTTGACACTGATATTCATATGTGGTTCTTTTAGCGTCATAATATCCCAGGAATATTCGCCAGGGTCTAAGAAGTTCAGTGATAATCCAGGTACTGGAAGATGATTACAGATTTCTTAGAACTGATTCATAGAGTTGTATGAATGAATATACCATCGAAGTTATAAATGGATGTGGAACTCCTATATAAACACGGACCTACATATAACCGATAGGAAGGTGCGTATGGAAGGCATTGTGATGACGAGATCATTTATTCATCTGAGTTTGTAACTCTCAGGTAATAGTATACTAGACACTTGAACTCCCTCACAGAGCAGTGGAAGCAGTTATTACTTCCGTCACTTGAGCTGATGTGGCACTTGTGATGAAGCCCAGAGGGTTTCGAAGCTTTGGGGAAATTTCAACAAGATTGACTTGAGAAATAGTTTCACCTTTGCAAGTGTGGTGTCTATAGTGATAATAGACACCAGAATCTATTTAACAAATAGTGAGGCTGTCACTGACGATATCAGCTGTCACCCATCTACCACAGCTGTCTTCATCTACCGCTGCTGTTGCCACCCACTTATCACAGCCGTCAGCCATCTACCAAAGATATGATCCATCTACAACAGCCGTTATCCACTTACATCTGTGACAGACCTACGATAGTTCTCACTAGCTTACCACAGCTTTCAACTACCTACCACAGCTGTCACTCACCTATCACAACTGTCAGCCATCTACCACAGCTGTCACCCACCTTCAACAGCTGTCACCCACTCTCCACAGCCGTCACCCACCTACCATAGGTTTGACATACCGACCACAGCAGTTACTTGCTCACCATAAGTGTCGCCCACCTACCACAATTGTCACACACCTACCACAACTGTCACCCCACCTACTACAGCCGTCATCCACCTACCCCCTCCCTCTACACCTCCTGTTACTGGATCCCACCCCCCCTTCCTCTCCTCCTCTTCTCCTCTCGTCCCACCCTCTACGCCCACCCTACCCACTCCCTCCGTCCTCACCCTCCACTATCATCGTGGCTGGAGTGTGAGAACAGAGCCCATTGTAGGCATCGCATCCTATTCTCTCCCACAGTTACGAGACCCCCAGTCGTTCGGCTGTTTCCGGTCATTTGCCTCTAGAAATAGGACATCTATGCCTAATTGCCCACCGGAAACTCTAAACTGCAGTTAGGAAGGCCTCTTAGCTATTAGAGGTAGCTTAGCGAATCACCCGTTAACAGTTAGACTGTTTATGCTAAAGTTATCCTTGAGCAAATAGAACCGCTGTGTTGGCTCTATAAAAGTTAGATGACTGTGGTGATTAACCCATGATGCTCCATCCCCAAGCAATCCCTTATTTGCAGAAGTAACAAATGGAAGAACAAGTGAGCAGGGAAGAGAAATTGAAAGAGAAGAGGAAGAAGCCTAGAACTGAATATCAATGGGATCAAATGAATAGAAGAAGCCTAGAATTGAAAGTAAATGGAACGGAATGAAAGGAAGAAGTCTAAAATACAAGATAAATGGAACAGAATGCGAATAATAATAATAATAATAATAATAATAATAATAATAATAATAATAATAATAATAATGATAATAATAATAATAAGAAGAAGAAGAATCGTAGAAGAGAAAGTAACTGCGATTGAATGAGAGAAATAGGACTATAACAGAAAACGAATATGGGAATATTTAGAAGAGATGAATAAATGTAAATAATTCAAGGAAAATGTAAAGAAAGCAAGGACTTACGTAAGATCTAAGGGAGGATTTATGACTTTGGGAAGTCCACTAAACCAGACCTGTGCCTATGTCCTTTCAGTACTAGGGTGTAGTTAGAGTGCTCAGTCTCCTTGAAAAGAGAAGAAAATTAGGGAGAGGTCACTTAAAGTATTCATAATTTCTTAGGTCTCCCATGATGATCAACTTGATAGAAAATCCATAGAAAATGGAAATGTAATAAGCGATCATAATTCTCATTAAGAAAAATATTGAAGATTCACTCACACAGACAGACAGACAGACAGACAGACAGACAGACAGACACACACACACACACACACACACAGACCAAGAACAAGAAAGGATCTTCCCAGACATATACAGAAAGATAACTCTTCTCAGAGATGAGGATCAGAGATCCCTAGAAGCATTGGTTACGTGAAGAGTGAGAATGTGTGTGTGATCCTCGACTTAACGCCTGAAGAAGATGTTGAAGACATTTTTCGACTGGTGTAGCTTGACCGGGACGGCCTCAGTGTCTTTGACACTTGAAGACCTAAAGCCCAGACAACAAACGAACCATCACTAAAAAAGAAAGATGATAATTAATGGGAATAAATGAAGTAAAGCAACCCTTGATGATATTTGATACCTTACAATCTTTATCATTATTCTAATTTTATCATTTCACTCTTACTAGATATCATATTTTCATAGATTAACTTGCATTTTGATGGGGAATTCTTATGGTGTCAGTCGGGCAGAGAAGAACAAAGATCCAACCACGACTAGGACTAGTGTCTGTATGGACGAACACGGAAGAGAGGACCGATCACTTCGACCCCTATCTCTTTCATTCTGACTCTCACTTCGAAGTGAAAGGAGAAAGGTCATACATTATGCATCAACCAGGACGGTTTTAAATCACGTACCGCAAAAGGCATATATATATATATATATATATATATATATATATATTATCCCTGGGGATAGGGGAGAAAGAATACTTCCCACGTATTCCCTGCGTGTCGTAGAAGGCGACTAAAAGGGGAGGGAGCGGGGGGCTGGAAATCCTCCCCTCTCAATTTTTTTTTTTAATTTTCCAAAAGAAGGAACAGAGAAGGGGGCCAGGTGAGGATATTCCCTCAATGGCCCAGTCCTCAGTTCTTAACGCTACCTCGCTAACGCGGGAAATGGCGAATAGTTTGAAAAAAAAAAAAAAAAATATATATATATATATATATATATATATATATATATATATATATATATATATATATATATATATATATATATATATATATATATATATATATATATATATATATATATATATTTCTATGAGTCCACGTGGATATGAAACACGATTAGTTCCCAAGTGCACTTTCGTGTAATAATCACATCATCACGGATATAAATCAGCTGATATACAACGAAGAGACGCTATTTGGTAAACACGTGACTGTCGAAGGCAGACGACGAGCGTATGATAAGCTTATTATGTGGACTAGAAGGGGAATTGTTAACAAACTTCATCAACAATAAAGCTAGCCAATCAGTATAGACCTTCAATAACATCAAGGTTATAATTCTTTACGTATTTGATTATAGAAGATTCATTGATACTTGTTGTGGTACTGGAGTTACAGTTCATAACTGAGATAGCATTAGTCCAGTCAACACAGTGATAGTTTTAAACGTGATTAAACAAGGCATTTGATTCTTTTCCTGTTCTTATACTATATCTATGTTGTTTAAGTCCAACAAAAAAAAAACCATTACCAGTCTGCCCAACATAAAAATTATCACAATTTTTACATGGGACTTTATGGATGCATCCAGGAGAACTTTATGGTGAGATATTCTTTATGGTGAGATATTCTTTATAGTATTATTGTTGCTAAAGGCTACATTAAGATTAAAGGATTTAAGCAACATGGGAAGCAAAGTAAGATTAGTATCAAAAGGGGGACCTAAAAGATTCTTGGTGTCAATGGGAGGTTTGGGTTCAACTCTATAAATGATTTCTTATATATATATATATATATATAATATATATATATATATATATATATATATATATATATATATATATATATACATATATATATATATATATATATGTATATATAAGTGCTATTGAACAATATGCTACTAAGCTGTTAATTACCAGAGAATCGCGCATATCCAGCTATTTTCTCGTCTGATATTAAATTAGTTGGGGAATGTAAAAGAGTTAAAAAAGAAAAAAAGAGACGTTTCCTTTGAAGAGCAGAAAAAATGATATAAAAACCACCTTTGAGCAATGCACACATTCGTTCGGAGAAGAGGGCAAGTGGTATTTGGCAGGGAAATACAGAGAAGCTACAAAGCGCGAGAAGGGTATAAGAAAAAAATTATATAAATTTCTTTCTCGCCAAATATCAAATCAATTGGCAAATGTATCTTTATCTATGGAATGGAATACACGGAATACATGGAATGTTTGAATGAATATATCTTCCATGGCAATAATATCCTAAATATTTTTCATAATATTAGTTATACATTGAATCCTATGTAACTAAGGGATTCAATATATATATATATATATATATATATATATATATATATATATATATATATATATATATATATATATATATATATATATATATATATATATATATAGTGTGTGTGTGTGTGTGTATGTGTGTGTGTGTATGTGTGTCTGTGTGTGTGTGTGTGTGTGTGTGTGGTAATTCCCTGTCTATGTCTACGTGGGGCGAGTGTACGATATTTAGACGAATAAGTGTTCAATGTGTTTAGTATAGAAACTATATTTTCGGCATATATGATCTTGATAACGTACTAACTCATTGTTTGTGAAATTGGGTTGTTAGATGGTGTTCAGAACGCAGAGGAGAAAGTGTAACTCGTACATGACTGAAGGGAGAGTAGTTTCAAAAGGGATACACGTCTGGTGGAGTACCGAGTCTGCGACATGGTTGGGAGGGCAATTGTTTGATGCTTGCCCACTCATTACGGGATATATATGTTTTGTCAATGTCATTTTTTTTTGGGGTGGGGGGAGTTGGGAGGGATCTGTAAATATGGGTTGTTGAAGCGTGAAGTAGGGTTAAGTTTTTCTTTCTGCTCTAGGGTTGGTGGATCGTTATAAAGTGGTTTGAGTGGGAGGGGTTATCGTTGCTATAAGGAACTGATCAGCAAGTATATTGAAGTTACACTATGGAGTTGCTGGAAAAGAAATGTGCGAAGACAATATGTAGTGTGAAGTGATTTGATGGAGTGAATAATAAAGGGGTAACAGAGAGCTATGGTTACTAGAAGAGAGTGGCCGGGAGAGCTGAAGAGAGTGTGCTGATATGGTTTGGACATATGGAAAGAATGACCGAGAAGAGGTTGACAAAGAGGATATAAATGCAGGAGAAAGAGAAGGGGGAAAACCAAGCAGGATATTGAGGGATGGAATAGGAAATAGTTTTGAGTGGTAGGCGCCTGAACATGATGGAACGTGAATGGTATGCACGTGATAGAGGGAATTGGAGAGATGTGGTATACAGGGAGCGATGTGCCGTCGACGGACTTGACCAGAGCATGTGAAGTGGCCGTAGGAAACCAGGAAAATGTCTGTGGGACTTCGTTGTGAGCAAAGGGGCTGTGAATCCGGTGCATTACACATGACAGCTAGAGAATGGATGTTCCTGTCTTCATCTACTCCTGGCGCTGTCTCGCTAACTAACTAGCGAACTGAAGATAGGACATGTTGCTACGTCTTGCAGGAGCACAATCCTTCATAAGGCCCGGGAAGAACATGACCAAATGTCGTGCTTTTTAAAGGCACAGTTTCCTGTTCAGAGGGTCATCATTGCCGATATGGATGCTCTAATGGAAAGTGATCTAGTATCTGATAGATGAATTTGATAGACTGTGTGTTTTTCTTTTTGTCTGTTTAAGCTGAGGTGGAACGGGCAATTCAAGTCCTCATGAAGACTATGCGCTCGATTTCGGACAGCCTGTGAATGCGTCATTATCAGGAACGCTACCCGCTACACCTCGGTATACATGTGCATCAGAGCGTATAACTAATCATGTATATGTGTGTACACTTACATATATGTATATATCACACAATACCTTCCAACAGCAAGGATTCGAGCCAGGACATTTTGCGTGGTAGGTGGGAACGTTAACCGCTCGGCTATGGTTCGAATCTTTGCTGTTAGAGGGTATTGTGTGTTCTGTAAGTGAGCGGTCATATGTACTATATCCTTGTTCATAGATGTATATGCCAGTTAATCTCTCTGTAAGTGTTATTTGTTTACTGTGCTCTTCTCCGTCCCCAGCCCCTTACCCCCTTTTCTTACTCCCTTTCCTATGCATATTAGTTGAGGGTGAAGCACCATTAAATTACTTTATTCCAGGCTTTTTACAGAATCGTCTGTAATTTCTTGGTTCAACTGGCCACAGTGGGAGGTGTAAACTTTAAGGAGGCTATAAAATCGGCGATATGAAATGGATATGTAAATTTGGGAGCCATTTAATTCAAGTTCGACTATTATAACTTTAAAAATTAGTGAGGCGTGAGTTTAATGGCAGGTGCATTGCCACTTATTTTCGGGTGCCACTGGAGATTTTTTTTTCCTCCCATTTTTCCCTTTTCTTCTTTAGAAATGTAGCTGCGATATATAGCCATATAGCTGCTAAATCTAGCCGACTATAGCCACTGTTAGAGGATAAATATTTACCGATACACTCGTATTGTTTGTCATCTACGAAGTCAAGAAAAGATATGCAAAATTCTGGTTGAAAATCACATTTCGATATATCGCAATGTGGAGGACAGGTGCAATTGCTCTGAAATATGAATAGCATTTGGTTAAGGATGCAAATATTGCCACTTGAAATGACGACATCTCTCGATATGTGAATAATATTCACAGGGGACTGACGAATCCTCATGGAAGAGCCCGTCCAATGACGTCCTCGAACCTGGGTTCCTGTGATAGCTGAAGCGACATATACGCCGATAGCACCAGCGTCATCAAGCAATGGCGGATAGAAAGATAAGGGGTCTGTCTCTCTCGGTTTTCATAACCAGAGGATCCTGGTTCGAACCTCTGCTTGGTTTGGTCACCAGTGAGACGTTTAGGTGTTGTCTGATCCTTGAGAATGAAGAGACGACCCTCGAGCACGACCTAACGATCCTTTGGGATTCGAACCTCGTACCATTTGCGGTGTAGTTGGGTTCGCTGACCACTGGCCTATTTTGCCCATCCAGCCACCAAACGAATAGTACCAGGTTCGAATCCCTGCTGTTGAAGGGCATTATGTGTTCCATGAAAGTGAGTTTTCATATGCTGTCTCCCACCCTCTCTCTCTCTCTCTCTCTCTTTATATATATATATATATATATATATATATATATATATATATATATATATATATATATATATATATATATATATATATATATAAAGAGAGAGAGAGAGAGAGAGAGAGAGAGAGAGAGAGAGAGAGAGAGAGAGAGAGAGAGAGAGAGAGAGAGAGAGAGAGAGAGAGAGAGAGAGAGGGTGGGAGACAGCATATATATATATATATATATATATATATATATATATATATATATATATATATATATATGTATATATATATATATATATATATATATATATATATATCTGATAGATAGATTTTTTTTATCTATATACTCTACAAAACATTGGTGATAACAAATCATAAAAACATTTCTCTTTTGTGTGTATATACGTTTTTCCCAAAAAGGACGCGTATGCATGTCCATACATACAAATGAAGAACATATACAAGCACAGTTATATTTTTTTCACGAAAAATTTAAAATGTATGTGCCAATGATTTTATACATTGAGCATGTATATGATTATATGAGTGTTTAATTACCTATTTGTACTGTAAGTGGAGGGAATTTTACACGTGTGTGTGTGTGTGTGTGTGTGTGTGTGTGTGTGTGTGTGTGTGAGACAAATCCCAACACCAGAAACATTGAACATGTGAGAGGAAAAGATGACAAGAGGATTAATACGTTGAAAGAAAAAAAAGAAAGAAAGAAGAGGAGAGAGTGAGAATATGAAGATGATAAAGATGATAATAAGCGGGAGAGACGTAATGAAAACGGGGAGGATAGGAATGGGAAAGGTTTAGTCTGTGTACACCAAGAGGGGTGTATGAGAATGGAAACAGGACGAGAGAGAGAGAGAGAGAGAGAGAGAGAGAGAGAGAGAGAGAGAGAGAGAGAGAGAGAGAGAGAGAGAGAGAGAGAGAGAGAGAGAGAGAGAGAGAGAGAGAGAGAGAGAGAGAGAGAGAGAGAGAGAGAGAGAGAGAGAGAGAGAGAGAGAGAGTGAAACAGGCGCTGAAGCATGAGCAAGACGCGAGCATGAGGGGGAGTAAAGAGAGGAGAGAAGCAGAGAGATTAGAAGATGAAAACATGAAAAAGATATTGTAAAGAAAGAAGACACGCGGGGCACAAAAGGAGATAGGCAGACATGTGGACAATAACAGGAAAGAAGAGGATAAGGAACATCGAGGGAACGTAAGGTGGCGACGCGACATGAAAAGGACGTCAGATGAAGATGGGACACCAAGGAGACGTCAGATGAAAATGGGACACCAAGGAGACGTCAGATGAAAATGGGACACCAAGGTGACGTCAGATGAAAATGGGACACCAAGGAGACGTCAGATGAAAACGGAACACCAAGGAGACGTCAGATGAGAAAGGACATCAGAAGGACGGTAGATGAAAATGGGACACCAAGGAGACGTCAGATGAAAATGGGACACCAAGGAGACGTCAGATAAAAATGGGACACCAAGGTGACGTCAGATGAAAATGGGACACCAAGGTGACGTCAGATGAAAATGGGACACCAAGGAGACGTCAGATGAGAAAGGACATCAAAAGGACGTAGATGAAAATGGGACACCAAGGAGACGTCAGATGAAAATGGGACACCAAGGAGACGTCAGATGAAAATGGGACACCAAGGTGACGTCAGATGAAAACGGGACACCAAGGTGACGTCAGATGAAAATGGGACACCAAGGAGACGTCAGATGAAAATGGGACACCAAGGTGACGTCAGATGAAAATGGGCTACCAAGGTGACGTCAGATGAAAATGGGACACCAAGGAGACGTCAGATGAAAATGGGATACCAAGGAGACGTCAGATGAAAAGAGGACACCATGGGGACGTCAGGATATCATCATGAGGACGTCAGATGGAGAAAGAGGACATTAAGAGGACGTCAGGTATCATCAAGTGGACGTCAGAGGGAAAGAGGACACCGAAGGGACGTCAAGGCGTCGCGTGAGGGACGTCAGATGGGGGGGGGGGAAAGGAAAGTGAGAGGATGTCGGGAGACAAAGAGGAGAGAGAGAGAGAGAGAGAGAGAGAGAGAGAGAGAGAGAGAGAGAGAGAGAGAGAGAGAGAGAGAGAGAGAGAGAGCAGCGGCAGCATCAGGCTGAGGCAGGAGGAGGAGGAGGAGGCCAGCCTCGGTGGGGTGAGGGTTGGGGTGGATGGCGGAGGGGGGTTACCAACCACACACACCGCCGGCGGCTACCTGGTAAAAACTGGATTACGCTTCCGGTTATTACCAGGGGGCACCAGTGGCCGAGACCTGACGGGGTACAAGGACTCGGGGTGCACACATGGTGGTGCACATCGTGTGTGTGTGTGTGTGTGTAGGAGTGTGCACACACATGGTAGCGCAAAGGGGTGGTGGGGGGTGATCAAACGCGAAGGCTGGGGCATCACAATGTGTGCGGGAATGGTCTGTGGTCTCTGCTGCAGAAAGCGACTGTGTGTGTGAGAGAGAGAGAGAGAGAGAGAGAGAGAGAGAGAGAGAGAGAGAGAGAGAGAGAGAGAGAGAGAGAGAGAGAGAGAGAGAGAGAGAGAGAGAGAGAGGAGTTTATACATAGCTATATACATATGCAGTTAAGCGCAATTTCTCCATCGCCTTTCTTAAAAAAAGACAAAAAGAGGACCAGGTGTCTGACGGAATTCACAGCAAACGTGCTGAATCAGAGGTGTGTGTGTGTGGACGTTCCTGGGCGTCCCTGGAATACAAGACATGGTTGACCCAGTGGTAAGTACTCTTGCTGAAGTCCTGGAAATCACGGGGGACATAGAGTCGAATCCCTCCTTGGCCGGGACGTTCATACTGGGAGTTCTTCACCAAGATAATATGATGGATATTTCTACCATAAGAGGAGGCAGCATTTTCGAGGTCATGGCGATATTTCCAACGTTTGAGAGAAAGAAAAATACATCCCTAAAGTCCATTTTCTTTAAAAAAACAATTGGATTTAGAAATTCTGCTGCCATGCTTGGCAGATCACTCTTATCTATATGAATTTTGACTTATCAGTCAAACATATGCGCATTTTTCTCCTTCGTTTGAAATGACAAGGAGGTGACACACATCAAGGCAGTGTCACCATCCCAAGTATTGCAACAAAGACACATTTCAGTTGGCTCGTAAACAGGAAACCTCGATGGCGTCTGTTTTCATTCTGGTTACCATGGCAACAGTCAGCTGATTCTACCTCCCGCGTGGTGTGTATATATTTAGTTCGTGTGATCCTAAGCCTTCCAAAGGCTTAAGTAGATTGGCACTGGTCGACGTCTTTCGCGTGTCACATGAGGATTACGTCTCCAAGTTTCTGCTCTCTCTCTCTCTCTCTCTCTCTCTCTCTCTCTCTCTCTCTCTCTCTCTCTCTCTCTCTCTCTCTCTCAATTTCTTGCGCCACTCGCTCATCTTTCGCAAAAAAACAAGATATCTCTTAAGTAATCACAAGTAGGTAAGTACAAGCCCTCCCCCCCCCCTCTCTCTCTCTCTCTCTCTCTCTCTCTCTCTCTCTCTCTCTCTCTCTCTCTCTCTCTCTCTCTCTCTCTCTCTCTCTCTCTCTCTCCCTTTTTTCTTTTTGTTCCACTCAACCAGGTCTCAAAGGAAGACCATTAATCATTCCAAAAAAAAACAAAGAAAAATAAAATAAATCCATAAGAGTTATATTTTGCATCTTGCCACCACAGCAGAGCAGGATGACTGTGACACGTGAAGGGGTCAAATAAAAGATAATTTATTCAGACTGGCACAACAACCCTTGTGTCCAGCATGGGGGGGAAAAAAATCTTCGAGTTCATTCCCTTCTGAAGTTTATTTAATCTCTTTTTTTTTTGTCTTGCAAATTTACTTCCCTCTGAAATTTATTTTCTCTCATTCTTTTTTTTGTCTTGCAAGTTTACTTCCCTCTGAAATTTATTTTCTCTCATTCTTTTTTTTGTCTTGCGAGGTTGTTCCCTAATGAAGTTTATTTCATCTCTTTATTCTATCGTGCGATAAAGGCAAATTCTGTAATAATGGGTTAAGAACGAAGAAGAAGAAAAGATGTATTTGACAAAAATTGATGCTTTATAAAACTGCGGTTAGGCGTCGATAGATAAGCAAATATGTTAAGATAATGTAATGTTTCTTATCAGAGTCCATCTATATTCGAACGTAAGCTATCGTGCACGAAGTAAGTAACACGAAAACAGTCAACACATTCGTGCACTTTCGTGGTCATTCAGTCACAAAAGCAATATGATAATCTCATAAAGAATAAAGTTATTCTCATTTATATACTCATTTATCCATACAACTCACTAAGGACACTCTACAACCAGAAGCTTTACCCTCAAACATTTCTAATTTGTTAGTTTTACAACCCCTGGGCATTATTTTATGGCAGTTAATGCAGTTTTAATTTCTGCGCTCTGCGCAGGAGCAGGGCAAAGCCAGGCTCCTTTCGGGCGGGAAGGTACTCGGTGACACTCTCACATCCTCGTCCAATGACGATAACACAGCCCCGCTGAAGGTGACTTCTCGCAAGCGGTGTTACCACTTTGCCACTGGAGTCACCACTTGCCACTTGGGTCACCACTTACCACTTGAGTCAAGGAACACCTTGAAACGTTGCAGGTATACAGTCATGACAACACGCTCTTCCACTTACATACGCACGTACACATTTGTCATCACACACACACACACACACACACACACACACACACACACACACACGCAAATGCGCACATACCCCCTGCGCACAGCGCTAAGAATAATGCCTCTCCCGCAGATCCAACAGGTTGGGATGCCTTGCGGGGATCCTATAAGAACAGCCTGATTACTGGTAGCTCCCGACACTGGGACCATTCTCTCTCTCTCTCTCTCTCTCTCTCTCTCTCTCTCTCTCTCTCTCTCTCTCTCTGACTGGGCGAGGAGCGAGTGTCGGAGACTCGTCAGACCTCAAGTCTACGAATAGCCAGTCACCACACCACCAATTTCGTACGAGAAATCACACTAAGGAATCAAGTGAATATACGATTAATAAGAAACGAAAAAAAAGAAGAAAAAATGATGAGTTACATTGCTTGGTCAACACTGAAAACAATGATATCACTGGATGAAAACGAACATTTTTATTCTTGGACACGTGAAACAGTGATGTGATTAACGACAACAATTGACCAAGACTGCAGATGATCAGCAAGGGATAAAGACGGTCAAGGAGGAGGAAATGACATTGCACGTAAAACCACACCTTAACTCCGAGTAAGATTTAGACTACAACATCTGCCGCTTTTGAAACTAGTGTTCAGATTTGTACACGATCTTCCACACGTTATGTAAACGTCGTATTCGGACGCCCCAGTCAGCCAGCAGAGACTAGCATTGTCGTGTACGAAAGTTTACAACGAACAGTAAAGGATAGAGACTCGATCCTTTCGGCGGATCTCAATCTTCCAGAGATCAATTGGCGAAGTATATCAGGCATAGAAAGTGAGTCTTCTCGACTTATTAGCTTTGTTGAAGCCAATTTTCCCAATTAAACCGTCACAGCGCCGTTAGGGAAACCAGTTCTTGCATCTCAGGAGTTTTTAGCAACTGATACCCGTTTTGGTGAACATCTAAATATATGTGACCACAATATGGTTAGATGTGAAGTACATTCCAAAACTGAATCCCTTAAAACCGGTACTCAAACCCCTCTGTCTTTAAAAGGGCTGATTTTAATGGGATGCAAGACGCATTGAAGAGTCTCATCCTCGTTGATTCATGTCCAGAGGAATTATGGTCATGTTTTAAGCGTCATCTTATTCACCAACAAGACACATTCGTTTCTATACATGACAGAAACAATAAAATCAACAACAAGCTTAAATGATACTCCCTAGAAATCACAAGAACTAAAAGGCTAAGAAAAAAATCTACAAGCTTAAGAAATCAGGCAACGATCCAGATATTGCAATGCAATATAGCTTTTAGAAGAGACGTAAAAAGAGGGATAGAATGCATTGGAATGATGTTATATACAGGGGGTAACAGACTGTCACTAGGAATGAAAATGGACATAAACTGTAGTCAGGTGAAACCACACAAAATGTGGGACCTGGTTGTGGATAGGGGGCTTTAGTTTCGGTGTATTATGCATCACAACCCTTTTTATGGGGCTCCCTGACTCTAGGTAAGGCAGGCACTTCCATCAAGGGAAAACATTGGTGAAGGAGTGTGATGATATTGTGTTTGTATATCTGTGTGAGGTGAGGGTAGGACAATCTGGGTGTAAGTTTTCAGTGACGTCAGTAACCTCTTTGCATCTGAGCATGAGGGGTCTTATGATATGTTCAATCAGTGTCTAATTTTAAAAGGATGGGTGGCATACAGAATGCAAACGAAAGAGTGTAACCTCTTATTTGTCTAGGGAGTGCAGTTTCAGATGAATGTGTGGATGCAGTGTATGGTTTACATTATGTTGAGTGAGGTTTGTGCTATGAAGTGTGCAGTTTACGTTGCGTCAGTCATTTTTTTTTTAATATCAACGAAGACGTCATTGGCAACTGAATGCCCTAATGAACCACAACTCATTTACGCTACATTTATCGACCAGCCCATAGGAGAGAATGAACAGTTGAGGTGAGTGTTTTTCAAATGTCTGCGATCAGGATTCGAACCTATGCAGGCTCGACCCTCGCCTGCCAGTGAATGCTTCACGGTCAGCAACGCTAAACCACTATACCGCAGACCTTCATAATCCATATGATATCATACAGTTACATTTAGAATCAGAGGATATCTCGACCAATCACTTCCCTCTGTGGCACATACCCCCTTTCCTGACGCACCCTTGGGGAAGGTTTAGCGGGTATTCAACCCAAGCGTACGCTTGCATGCGCACGCAGGGGCGCGCGCGTGTACGAATGTTTGTGGAGCCTTGCCCTGTGGGCAAACGTGGGGAACAAGCGAGAGAGATCGGGTTGTCCAGCTTGCATAATTCATGTAGTTTTGGAAATTCCCGTCCTTGGTCCCGCTACACAGACTTACAGGCAGATAGATGGACAAATAGACTAAAACACGCTCACACGCACGCACAAACAAGCAGAATGCTTACACACACACACACACACACACACACACACACACACACACACACACACACACAAACATACTATAATCCATTACAAGTTACCAAATATCATCGTAAACCAAAACTCTCAAAAGAATAAAGAAATTATATAAAACAAAGAATAATACACAGAATATACGAATATTTCCTTGTGAAAATATTGCTCTGGAGGAGTCTCATTTTCGTGACGGTAGGGGGAAAGTAATCGCCTCGGTACATCTCTTGCTGGTAGGGTCAT
>NC_092231.1:41858785-41876285 GCF_036320965.1 Panulirus ornatus | reverse complement strand
TGAATTGTATGGGAAGGATGACAATGATGATGATGAGAGGAAGATACGCATAGTTGATGATAAGTAAGTGATGAGAGAAACATAATAAGGAGATCAAATCTGGGAGGGAAACGGTGTGTGAGAGAAGATTTAGAGACTGATTATAGACCAAATAGGCTTATTACAGGGAAAAAGGTCCCCCATATTTAACATGCTCTACAAAAAATAAATTCCAACACGTTAGAATCTTTCAGTAAGCAGTCACTTAGCTCCTTAAAATGTAACCTTTCGGGACATTTGGTAATGTAGTGACTGGAGGAGATGTTTGTAGATCGCTGTACAAAGTTTATACAAGACAACATCGGTAGAAGTTTAATCCCAAGTTGCTTCACATATCGATAACCCACCCGGTTACTGGCAAAGACCAGAGCACCTGTCTTCCACATTTGTGCATGGAGCTACCAAGTTTTACCATGGTACTTGACAGTAGTAGTAGCATTGCCTGGCCTCTTGGTAATATACAAGTCAACAAGGTTTTCCCTGCTTTTATAGCAGTACATATTTGAAGGCACAAAGGGAGACACGCCAAGGGAAAGTCAGCATTGGATCTGTTACATGTCTCAGGGTAAGGACACCAAGAGCGTCATGTCTGGTAAAGTCTACGATGTGAGATAACCCAGAAGAGCTCAGCGGTGCAGCTGTTGACGATGGCCCGCCCAAGGTGGTGTCTGACTCAATGAACAATATAGAGAAAAAAAAACTCCGATTGTTGAGGACCTTCAGAGATGATTGCGAATCACTGATGATGAAGGCACTCAGGCAACTCTAAACAAGGTGTTGTAAGAAATAAGAAAAAAAAAATTGCAGTGAGCGAGGTACTTTACTCTGAGTGGTTCCGACCCAGTCAGAGAGAATCAGGAGGTGTGGAGTGGTCGCACCCTCTCCCGCGGGCATGAAGATCACACACTCCCTCCCTCTATCCCTCGCTGTGTCCTGACGAGAACTGTAGAAGCAGGGTGAAGACATCTGGCACAGTGGTTAGTACAGACTGTGTGGGTTCTGAGGTAATATGACCTGGAAATATTGCGGGTTGTTTGGGATTTAGGAAGTATTTGTGCGAGGAGGAGTGTGGTGGGTAGAAACTTCCCAGGGTTCAAGTTCTGAGCAGGGAGGTGTTAGTGAGATTTGTAAGTTAGGAGAGTATACTTCAAGGGCAATAGTCTGCACTTAATGGCTCTTATTCGTTGTCTGGTAGAAGGGCCAGGAGCCAAGGAAGACTGGCATAACTACCCTAAGGGCCCTTGATGGTAGTTATTAAGGGTATAGAAGTAAGAGTCAACTTAGGTCTCACGTTCGCAATATTTATGGTTTGGCTGCAAGCGAGGATATGATACGTGGCCTCGTTTTAGATGACCGTAGGCTTCCTTCGGTCAGCTGGTGAGACCTGCTGGTGACGAAGTACACAATAATCAATTTGGTACCCAATGCAAGAGATACGTGGACTTGCCCATGATAACATCGGTCGATACGCTTTTGTTGGTAAAAGATGCAAAGAGGTTGGAAACGTTTTCGTGGTGTTTTTGAAAGATAAATGACGAGGGAAGGGTGGCTTGCCAAGGATAGAATAGATAATTCTAAATGTCTGTAGAATAGGTTTGTAGCTATAGGCGTTGGAATTAAGGAGATGGTAGGCAACACAAAATGTCGTTTTCATAATTACTCGGTTTTACTTTTCCAGGATTTGGAAAACTCTGTGAAAACATCCTGGAGCTGATGACGCGTGAATGCACACATACAGATGACGTCACCATTGTTGAGGACGAAATTCCCCATCCACATAACAGAAAACGTAGGCATGAGAACCGCTCCTTGAGATATGCCAAGAAGCTTAAAGTGTTTTAGCATCACTTAGTTCTACTTTCTGTCCACCTGTTAGGGAGGGAGCATCTGATACTCCCATGAGAAAGGACGATCTATCTGAGGAAGACATCCTTAACCCCAAAGGGGAACAAGTTGCTTAAGTATGAATTCTATGTCGGCAACGCCAAAGTTGGGCTTAAGTTTACAGTGAAACGGCGTTAGCGTTGCTGGTAACGTTAGAGAAGTGCCCGGTGTATTATTAGCGTTGCGTACCTCTGCCTGGGAGGTAACTGTGTAGACGAGAGACGAGGGGAGGTTGGGCGTGTTAGACAGATGGATACAATGGGAAGAGGTGAGTACAGATGAGGTTCAAAGGAAGAGAATCCAATACTTGGTAATTTGTGTGTTAGGGAGGGGGGCAATAATGCTTTATATAAAGTAAGAGGATAAAGTAGTGGCATCAGGGGTTACGGTAGAGTGTTAGCATTGGATGCTGAAATGATCGCAGTGACCTAAGGGTATAGTACGGGATTCTGTCACTCTTAGGCAGTGAAGACCTTACCTTGACATAAGCTAGATCAGTGTTCTTCAAGAGTGACGTGGAAGTAAGGGGGAGGTAATGATAACATGAGAAATGAGAAAGAGAAGAAGCAGCATAGATGCACTGGAGGAGTTAAAGAATGGGAAGTACTAAGAATATGGTATAAAGAAAAGGGGAAAAAAAGATAAAAAAGAATGATAGAAAGCCTTTTCTGAGTATCAACGTATCACTCTCGTCTTCCTTCCTATCGCCAATGTTGTCTGCTTTACTAAAAACTAAATTTTTCCACAGTGGAACTTTGTCCAGCGGGAGGAAAAAAAAAATGCCTGCTTGCAGGTTATTTCTTTTCAGTGTTAGCTTAGACGACACAGGCAAGTGAAGCCCTAATCAAAGCCATGTATACCCTAGCCTAAGCAAGATACCCATTTCAACGACTAACCCATGGTGGTGGATGAACAGGTGGGTTGACTGTGGACCGAACTTCTGCAACTAGGATTCGAACCCATGCGCTCGAATCCTGGGCGGCCAGTGAATGCATCACGGTCAGGAACGCTGACGACTACACCATGGAGGTATCCATACTTTCAAAAACCGACGTTCACACTTACATCTCACACCGAGGTACTTAAAGGCGATTTTCTAAGTAACATACGAGGACAGTCGGGACCTTCTAAGTAACTAATGGGGACAGTTGGGACCTTCTAAGCTACTTATGGGACAGTCGGGACATTGCAAGTGCTCTGGGTCCCCTGGATGTCATTATTAGCTAATACAAACTTGGCGGACAGCATCTTAGCGTCTGAGTTACTAGCACTCACATCTGGCGAAGACCCAGGGTTGGGCCTCGTGGGGGAGGCAGGGAAAGTATATTGAGATGGACTCGCAGGAGGAGAAGGAGGAAGAGGAGGAGGAGGAGGAGAAGGAGGAGGAAGAGAAGGAAGAGGAGAAGGAGGAGGTAGAATGAGAGAAGTTGATGATAAACATAGGCTATGAGAGAGAGAGAGAGAGAGAGAGAGAAGAGAGAGAGAGAGAAGGAGAGATAGGAGAGAGAGAGAGAGAGAGAGAGAGAGTAGGGAGAGAGGAGAGAGGAGAGAGAGATGAGATGAGAGAGAGAGAGGAGGAGAGTAAACAGATGAATGATTACAAGCAAGGTAATATAACAGTTAACGGGGGGAAGCGGTCCAAAGTTAAGGATGGTAAATGTAGAAGAGGAGGGAAGGAGAGAGAGAGAGAGAGAGAGAGAGAAGAGAGGGAGGAGAGATGAGAGAGGAGGGAGAGGGAGAGAGAGAGGAGGAGAGAGAGAGAGAGAGAGAGAAGAGAGAGAGAGAGAGAGAGAGAAGTAGAAAGGAGGAAGAAGAAGAAGAGGAAAAGCAGTAGCAGGAGGAGGAGGAGGAGGAGGAGGAATGCTCACAAGCTCCACTCCCTCTGGATCAGTGAGAATGAGGCGCCCATCGCGTCAATAATACCAGACAGCTCAACGAAACCCAGAGTGATGACGACACACATATATATAGCCTCAAGACAGGAAGAGAGAGAAATAAAAAACGACATTAGGTATAAAGATGAAGAAAACGCGAAGTGGTCGAACAAAAAAAAAAAAGATTGAGGTAGTAAATAGCGGAGAGGGAATTACAGAGATATGATCAGACAGCCTCGCTTCCGCCACACGCCATATACGAAGCAAGGACAGGAACAAGAAATTTACGTAGGAATAGAGCTTGATTTTCGTATAACTATTCTATAAAGAGAATCAATACTTTATGATGAAATACAATGATAAACTGAAGTAACGAAGAAATAAAGTTAGGAATTGTCCCATATCGTTAATATGATTAGAGCAAAAGACGTGTACATAGAGAGTATCTAAGAGGAACCAAAAGCAGGGACGATATTCACACACTTTATGAAGGATTCGTCAATACTACAAAAAAGTGAGCGGGAATGTCTCGAAACTCTATCACTATGTATTCATCTATTCCTGTATCATCCATACTTAATCGCCATCTCCCGCGTCAGCGAGGTAGCATCAAGAATAGACGAAGAAAGGTCCCATTCGCTCATATCTATTCTCTAGCTATCATGTGTAATGCCCTCAAACCACAATTTCCTATATAAAACTTTTCCCCACAGACCTTTCCATGGTTTACCCCGGAAGTTCCACATGCCCTAGTTCAGTGCATTGACAGCACGTCGACCCCAGTATATCACGCCGTTCCAATTCATTCTATCCTGTGCACACCTTTAACTCTCCTGGAAGGTGGGAGTTTTAAACTCTTTGAATCCCCCCTCCTCTTCCCCTCAAACGCTTGAGCTTCTGAGTTTTCCTAAACTGTCAGCTCATTCCATTCTGTATCTGGTTGCTTCCAGAGAGAGAGAGAGAGAGAGAGAGAGAGAGAGAGAGAGAGAGAGAGAGAGAGAGAGAGAGAGAGAGAGCTGGATATCGATAAAGGGTTTCGCTACAAAGAAAAAAGAGAGCATCCCACACGTTAGGTTAGACATCAGTGTCAACAGTGTGCGGAGGTAATGTACAGTTAGAGAGGTTCCCGACAGGTGGCAGCCACTAGGTGATGAACGTGACGCTGTGGCCGCTGAACAGTTACTGTGCCCCTGCATATGTTATGAACAGGAATGTGCCCCACTGCCTGTTCACTCCTGCTGTATTCTGTTGTGCAGTCCTCTTTGAACACGACAACCCAATATTTGAACACGAAGAACCCAGTCCTTGAGCTCAACGGCAGCAGTCTTTGAGCTCGATGGCCCAAATCCTTGAGCACGACGGCACCAATCCTTGAGCACGACGGCACCAATCCTTGAGCACGACGGCACCAATCATTGAGCTCGATGGCTTAAGTCCTTGAATTTAACGGGTTCAGTCTTTGAGCACGACGGGTCAGTCTTTGGGCACGAACGTTCGACCCTTTGAGAGCACGGGGGTGTGACCCTTGGGCATTCATGTCGTGACCTTTTGACCTGACCCTTATGGGTCGAGTCAAAAGTCATGCCATTAAACATAAAGGCTGTGTCATCATGCTCAAGAACCATGCCTTTTCATGTACATTGGTTACACCATCCATATCAAGAATAGTACCATTTTTTCCTCAGTGAGTTTAGAAAACAGGTATGCTCATATGGACGTACCCACCGAGCGAATCAGTTTCAGCGATGAAGTAATAAGAAAATGACACGTTGAAGTAAGGATAATGAAAACAAATAGCCTGGACGTGGGAAGGGAGGACAATGGTGTTTGATTATACAAGATCAAGAACCAAAGGACGAAGAGAATACAGGTGATTTGATCCTACAAGATGAAGAACCAAAAGACGAAGAGAATACAGAAGGTGATTTGAGCCTACAAGATGAAGAACCAAATGACGAAGATAAGACAGAAGGTGATTTGATCTTACAAGATCAAGAACCAAAAGACGAAGAGAACACAGAAGGTGATTTGATCCTACAAGATCAAGAACCAAAGGACGAACAGAAGACAGAAGGTGATTTGATCCTACAAGATCAAGAACCAGTAGGCGAAGAGAACAAAGAAGGTGATTTGATCCTACGAGATCAAGAACCAAAAGACGAAGAGAACACAGAAGGTGATTTAATCCTACAAGATCAAGAACCAAAAGACGAAGAGTAGACAGAAGGTGATTTGATTCTACAAGATCAAGAACCAAAAGGCGAAGATAAGACAGAGGGTGATTTGATCCTACAAGATCAAGAACCAACAGACGAAGAGAACACAGAAGGTGATTTGATCCTACAAGATCAAGAACCAAAAGACGAAGAGAACACAGGTGATTTGATCCTACAAGTGGGAGTACAGTAATGCAATTTGGAGCACTAAGCCCCGAGGGGAAGCTGGGTCTCGGAGATACAACGGTTGAAACTGAAATATGAAAGAAAGAAACTATGAGATGAGTATCTGTAAACTGGTTGGCCCAGAAACCCAGAGACCAAAGGAACGTGAATGAACGTAGCTACACGACAGCCCGGAGCAAGGAGTGCTTTGGCCCCTGTCTTGCCAGAGTTGTTGGTACCAGTAGAACATCCTGCTCCCCACACTCACAGACAGAGAGACAGAGAGACAGAGAGACAGACAGAAAGACAGACAGACAGACAAGCAGACAGACAGACAGAGAGACAGACAGAGAGACAGACAGACGACAGACAGACAGGCAGACAGAAAGACAGACAGACAGAAAGACAAACAGGCAGACAGACAGAAAGACAGACAAACAGAAAGACAGACGACAGAGAGACAGACAGACAGGCAGACAGACAGAAAGACAAACAGACAAAGAGACAGACAGACAGACATACAGAAAGACAAACAGATAGACAGACAGACAGACAGACAGACAGACAGAAAGACAGACAGAAAGACAGACAGACAGACAGGCAGACAGACACCCAGCTTCACCTTGATCTTCAACACTTTTATGTTTTGTTAATAAATTACTATTATGACTTCTTGGTAATGTTATTGCTCAGTTGTGTATTTTCAGCATATAGGCTGACTGACTAACTTCAACAAACTGTTCATTATCATTGCTGATGATACAGTTGTTATCATCATTATTATTATCATTATCATTATCATTATCATTATTATCGTTGTTGCTGTTATTATTATCATTATTATTATTATCATTATCATTATTATCATTATTATTATTATTATTATCATTATTATTATTATCATCATTATTATTATTATTATTATTATTATTATTATTATTATTTTTTTTTTTTTTTTTTTTCATACTATTCGCTATTTCCCGCGATAGCGAGGTAGCGTTTAGAACAGAGGACTGGGCCTATATATACACACACACGACTACATATAGTTTCCATTCACACGCGTCTTACATAATCATTTAAGGCAAAAAACCTCTTACCCAAATATCACAAGTCATTTTTTTTTTTTTTTTTTTTTATACTTTGTCGCTGTCTCCCGCGTTTGCGAGGTAGCGCAAGGAAACAGACGAAAGAAATGGCCCAACCCCCCCCCCCATACACATGTACATACACACGTCCACACACGCAAATATACATACCTACACAGCTTTCCATGGTTTACCCCAGACGCTTCACATGCCTTGCTTCAATCCACTGACAGCACGTCAACCCCTGTATACCACATGACTCCAATTCACTCTATTTCTTGCCCTCCTTTCACCCTCCTGCATGTTCAGGCCCCGATCACACAAAATCTTTTTCACTCCATCTTTCCACCTCCAATTTGGTCTCCCTCTTCTCCTCGTTCCCTCCACCTCCGACACATATATCCTCTTGGTCAATCTCTCCTCACTCATTCTCTCCATGTGCCCAAACCATTTCAAAACACCCTCTTCTGCTCTCTCAACCACGCTCTTTTTATTTCCACACATCTCTCTTACCCTTACGTTACTTACTCGATCAAAGCACCTCACACCACACATTGTCCTCAAACATCTCATTTCCAGCACATCCATCCTCCTGCGCACATCTCTATCCATAGCCCACGCCTCGCAACCATACAACATTGTTGGAACCACTATTCCCTCAAACATACCCATTTTTGCTTTCCGAGATAATGTTCTCGACTTCCACACATTTTTCAAGGCTCCCAAAATTTTCGCCCCCTCCCCCACCCTATGATCCACTTCCGCTTCCATGGTTCCATCCGCTGACAGATCCACTCCCAGATATCTAAAACACTTCACTTCCTCCAGTTTATTATTATTATTATTATTATTATTATTATTGTTATTATTATTATTATTATTATTATTATTATTATTATTATTATTATTATTATTATTATTATTATTATTATTATTATTATTATTATTATTATTATTATTATTATTATTATTATTATTATTATTATTATTATTATTATTATTATCATTATTATTGTTATTATCATTATCATTACTACTATTATTTTTATTATTATTATTATTATCATTATCATTATTATTATTATTGTTATCATTATCATTATCGATATTATCATCATTATCATAACTATTATCATTACTACCATATGATTATCATTATTATTATTATTATCATTATTATAAATATTATCATTATTATATTATTATCATTATCATTATCATTATCATCATTATCATCACACACACACACACACACACACACACACACACACACACACACACACGTAAAACTCCCTCACTACACAGTATAGACAAAATGATTACTAACAAACACAGAAAACTTCATTCAACGAAACCATACTTGTCGAAAAGGACTTCACGAGTCTTTCTAACCATCTGAACGTATCCGTTATAACGACACGATGAGAAAACAAACTTCAAAACGATAAGAAAAAGAAGAAATCTGATGTTTAAAAGACACAGCGTCATAACAGCGACGGTGTCGGAATTCGTCCAATGTATGCAAGAGCAATAAGACGTTAAGACTCGTCACCAAACCTCTTCTCCTACTCCTCCTCCTCCTCCTTCTTCTTCTGTCTCTCTCTCTCTCTCTCTCTCTCTCTCTCTCTCTCTCTCTCTCTCTCTCTCTCAAGCAGCGATAAGGCCAGACCACCGCGCTTGGACCTTCCTCTGTCTGTCTGTCTGTCTGTCTGTCTGTCTGTCCGTCTATCTTATTGGTTGTCTGTCTGTCTGTTTGTCTGTCTGTCTGACTTTCTGTCTGTCAGTCTCTGTCTCGCTGTCTCTCTGTCTCTGTCTCTGTCTATCTGTCGGTTTGTCTGTCTGTCTCTCTGTCTGTCTGTCTGTCTGTCTCTGCCTCTGTCTGTCTGTCTGTCTGTCTCTCTCTCTCTCTCTCTCTCTCTCTCTCTCTCTCTCTCTCTCTCTCTCTCTCTCTCTCTCATACAGCCTGACCCGCCCCCGCCCCGCCCCGCCCCGCCCCGCGGCCGCCTGGGGACATCCCATCAATAAGAGATAATCCCCGGGTCTGGCTGCATCCTTCAACCCCACCACAGGATCACCAGCTCCGGTTAACACTCCAATAAGCCGTTCTTGAGAAATCGTGCGGTTGAGTGAATAACCCAGTTGACTTTGTGCTCGGCTGTGTGATTGTCCAGTTTCTACAATGTCCCGGTTATGTGAATATCCGGTTGGTTGTGGGTTTTTCTGTGGTTTTCTCGTTTAGCGAATGTCCTGTTAAGTAAAAAAGGTATTCAGATGAGTATTTACGTCACTGTCCCATTTACTGGATGTCCGGTTATGAAAAAATCCGGTTAACATCCAGTGCGTCGTTGTTGAGAAATTCGCATGAATGACTCCCCAGCAAATGAAGCATTCAGTTGCATGAATGTCCGGTTATGTGAAAATTCGGTTAATGGAGCGTTTTATTGTCGTCTTTCTGGTTTAATTAATCTCCCAAGAATTCAGTAGGCTGAGTGCTTTATTCTGCTGTTGTCCGGATTTGTGAAAGTCCGGTCAAGTAAAAATTTCTTTATTTTCTTATCGTTTTTAGTATCATAAATATCTCTCATTTCTACGTGAAATTGGCTGTTTGAGTGTTTGTTGCATGAATACTCAGTCACGCGACTGTCCGCATAAATGGAAATCCGGTTGGCAGCCTGGTAGATCGATGCCGGGTATTTCTTTGTTAAAGAAATATGTTGTTAAGCAAACTCCCAGTTAACCGAACTTTCAGTTCCATGAGTGTCCGGTTTAATGAATTTTCTATTAAATGAATATCCCTTTGACCTATGGTTTAAATGTAGATGTTTCTCTGTCGGGACTGGTTTAGTAAATGCTATGTTATGTACGAATCCGGTTGTATATCAGTTGTATAACTATCAATTCACCTTATGGCCGGGAAAAAATTCATTTACCTGTGTGGTTTTTCAGTCGTGTGAATGACCAGTATGATGAATGTCCGAATTAGTAGATATCCGGTTGAGTGAAATGTTCAGTTATACGATTATAAGGCTTAGCGAAGGTCTTTTTAAAAGGGTCTCAATTGACGTATGGTTATATAAACATGTATACATCTTCCCTGAGGAGTTCCGGCTATCTTCTATAAACATCTCATATACATCCTGCCTGAGGAGTTCCGGCTATCTTCTATAAACATATCATATACATCTTCCCTGAGGAGTTCCGGCTATCTTCTATGGGACTCCTGCAGCGCTCAGGAGGTATGCCACGTCCAACGAGTGGGACCCTAAGTCATAAAGCGTAGGTAGATAGATTTTGAGTTCATAATATGTCCGATTGCGTGAAATGCCCAGTTCTCTGGATGTCTATTTATCAAATGTTCGGTATAATAGAAGACCGTTTTTTTTTCATCTTGTTGCAAATCCGATTGAGTGAATGTCCGGTTAAGTGATTTGCTTAAGCGATTGCTTGATTCAGTGAGTATCCAGCGAAATTAATGTCAGGTTACATGATATTCAGTTAAGTGAACATCAGGTTAATTGTAAATCAAATTGAAAGTTGCTAGGTTGGGATTATGATCGAATTTATGGCTCATAAAGAATGTTCTTGTGGAAAAATACTAGATTAATAGATTTCTCATCGGAAGCGAAATTCCGGTTATCTTGAGGCTTTATTAACATCCGTGTGAACGAATATATGGGAATTGGAATAAGACACTCGCATAAGAGAGCGTCTCTCTGCTAGAACGTCCGGTTAAGCGAACACTGAACTATGGTATTCGTAAATCAGAGCGATGCGACCGAGAGTTTATTCGGTTGAGCGAACATTAAACGATGATATTCGAATATTAGAACTATGAAGCTTAGAGTATGCCCTGTTGAGCGAACATTGGACTAGGATATTCATATAAGAGAACGTCCAACTGAGACAATATCCGGTTGAACGAACGTTTGATGGAACTAGAATTGAATTTTCCGTAAGTTGGAATCGTAATATAGTCTGCGGAAATGAAGATCCGATTAAGCAAACACCCAGCTTACCGAACCAACCGACTAGATTAATCATATCTGGGCGAGCGACGAACCGGATCAGACCTTTTTGATATGGCGAGCGTTCCGTTACACGAGCATCCGGTTAAACAGGAAAATCCGGTTAAATGGAGGATCCGTTGAAGCTAATGTCATTGTTTAGCCGGGTGACGGGGGTCCTTCACATCTGATGACGGTAATTAGCAAGACAAGACGAATGATGTGCCTTGTTATCTGGCTCAGGCCTCTTGTTACCGGGGAGAGAGAGAGAGAGAGAGAGAGAGAGAGAGAGAGAGAGAGAGAGAGAGAGAGAGAGAGAGAGAGCACGAGGAAATAATATTGAACTACTTGAAGTAGACGTGAAAAAAACCTACTTGAAACGGTCGTGCACAGGTCAAGGCAAAAGTTACAGACAGACAGACAGACAAACAGACAGACAGACAGACAGAAGAGGATATATGTCATAACTCACGCCTCCATCACTGTCACCTAATAGTGGAGTCATGGCCAAAATTCGCTCCATGAACTGAAAGGAAAAGTCACGGGAATGGGAGCAGGATCATAGATGGCTATCTGTTTTTTTTTCTTTCTCATCATTGTTTCGCATATAGGATTTGAAACCCTTGTCACTTCATAGTTGATTATCTTTTTTTTTCTCATTGTTTCGCGTATATGATCTGAAGCCCTTGTCACTTTCATAGATGATTACCTCTTGTTTTTTGCTCAATGTTTCGCACACATAATCTGAAGCCTTTGTTACTTCAATAGATGGTTATTTCTCTCCCTCATTGTTTCGTATATAGGATCTAAAACCCTTCTCGCTTGGGTAAGAGAAGCCTATATTAGTAGGCACGATGTCTGTGTCTCTTTTCTGTTCTCCTTCGTCTGCTGCTACACCACATTTAGCGGGGGTTGTTGCTGTTGCATCTTTATACATTGGTTCTACAGTTATCTGGCATTATTCTATCTACGCTTCGTTTCTTTTGTCTCCTTAATCACCCTCAATATCATGCATTTCCTTTATGTTATCAACTCATATATATATCGTGTGTATATTTCTTTTGAAAGGCTTGCCTTGAATTGTTAATATTATCTTCGTTTATGCATGGTCCATTCCTAATTTTCTTTTCACTGGTCTTTCTACACTGCTGGCTCCCTGTTTTATCATCCCGTCCTGCGTTTCCCTTTACTCGATCCTCCTCGTGTATATCTCCTCTCCCTCCTCCGTCTGCAGCATCCACCTCCTCTCACACGGGCCGCTCATCGACATTACTCTTCGCCTTCCTGTTGTATATCATATAAGTCCTGCACCCACCCTCTGCCCCAACACCCACTCGTTTTTCTCCTTGCCTGATCTCTCTCTCTCTCTCTCTCTCTCTCTCTCTCTCTCTCTCTCTCTCTCTCTCTCTCTCTCTCTCTCCTCTCTCTCTCTCTCTCTCTCTCTCTCTCTCCCCCCCTCTCTCTCTCTCTCTCTCTCTCTCTCTCTCTCTCTCTCTCTCTCCCTCTAAGCGAAGGGATACGCGTCGTTGGTGATGGGATGCATGACATGTTCATGTTCTTTCTACCTTATGTATGACTTTCCGATAAGAATTTCCCTGAGGAATATCAATCCTGCAAGGTATTTTTTTTCCTATCTGTTTTCCATCAAGCGTGTTGCTGGAGAGAGTGGAGGGTGAGGTGGAAGCCTTTGCTTTCCTATCCTTTTCTTCTGCTGCTTTCAAATGGGCTGCTAGACCACCTCGCTTGGACCTCGAGTCTGTGTGGTCTGGGTCTCTCTCTCTCTCTCTCTCTCTCTCTCTCTCTCTCTCTCTCTCTCTCTCTCTCTCTCTCTCTCTCTCTCTCTCTCCAGTGGTTGTTGAGTGTCACTCACTCCCATAGCCCAGGTGGTTGCGTAACCTCTCCACCTTACCCCATACGTGAAATTTCTGGCATTCAGTTCTCAAACGTACATCATCCACATCTCACACATAATACCCTACAACACATGCCTCACACGACTCGTTCTTCGTAACTCTCTAGGTTTTCCTTCGGTGAGCGCTATTCGCTTCCCCTGCCTTGTAGCAAAGTCTAGCGGTAAGAACTCTTACGTGTCCTCTCTCTCTCTTGCTCTCCTGCAGACCCTGAAACCCTTAAGAGATATAGCGTCTCGAACGCAGACTTACATGAGAAAGAGGAGAGATATTTTCTGTATGACGGAAAGAACGTGAGGGTGGTTGGAGCTGGTGGCGCGGAAAATAAGGCATCTTCCTTCTAGTGCTTAGAGATTAACAGATGATAAAGAAATAACTCCACAGTGGTGTGAATATCTCAGAAGAAGCAGTGAAATGTTGCTTAAAGACATTATGAATACAGCGAACCAGAGAGAGAGAGAGAGAGAGAGAGAGAGAGAGAGAGAGAGAGAGAGAGAGAGAGAGAGAGAGAGAGAGAGAGAGAGAGAGAGAGAGAGAGAGAGAGAGAGAGAGAGAGAGAAAAAAAGAGAGAGAGAGAGAGGTTAACTAATGGTTAGCTATGGACGGAGATTAAACGGGATTTGATTTACAATGTTAGGTGACCATATCCTTCTTCCCCATAACCTGCAGATGCACCTGGCTGGACCTAGTGTTGTCTGTGGTCAAAGATTTCTTGCATTCTAGTGAAGTGCGTGAGATGTTGAGAACAAGTTACCACTATCACATCAAGTTTGCGATGAGTTATATGGGTCACGTAAACCAAAAATGTATGAGGACTATTCAAAAATTAGAAAAGCTGATTAAAAGACAGGAGAATAAGGAATAAGGAACGTAAATTTGATGGAATGTTTTTGAAATGTATTTGACATCGAAGAGGTTGGAGATCTGTAATCCAAAACTTATTTAGAATAATAATACCTCAACACAGATACGGCAACAAAACTGGAAGAAGAAATCCAGCCATCCACAGTCAAACTCCAGTGACTGCTTCATCTACCCTGATTCAATATATCTAAAGCACGTTCCTCCCCATATACCATTCAGTAGCAATTCACTCTATACAAGGCGCGCCTTTCGCACTCCCGAAAGTGTATTTCCTATACCTCAAAACCTCCTTCATTTATCCTACCATTTCTTTTTCCTCCAAGCATTCGCTCTCTCCATTTTCAATTATATATCTGTTTGGTCATCCTGGTCACCCTGATCAATATGACTATGCTCTCTACCACACCTAGTTAATACCATCCTTCCTTACAGGATCAATCCATCCGCGCCGCAAATTCTTTTTAGCCATTTCTTATCCAGCATACGTCCTTCTTGCCTTTGCATTCGACATCAAAGATTCACATCCATACAACGCTACTGGGATTACAATGCCTTTAGATGTATCCATCTTTTCCCTTATAGACACTGACGTCTCATTCGTACAATACATAGTACATCCAAGAGCTCAGGTCCTTTTTCTACTCTATGACTCCTTTCAGCCCCGGTGCCTCTACACTCTGCCATGACTACTCCTAGTCATCTAAAATACTCATTTCATCCAGATCCTCTCCATTCGAATCTGCACCCAAACTATCCTTTCTCTCCTTCTTCTCACCCTTCCGCCAACTCTGTTGCGCCTCATCATGTTATTCTTCTTCACAGTAACTCTCACTATCCTCCCCCCACAGACTTTTCAAAGCCTTGATACTAGCTTCGGGAGTTTCTCGCTTAGGGGTCTGCCACCAGAACTGTGCTATCTGCTAACATCATTTGACTCAACTCCCCTCACTCCAAGCATGCTCTAGACTCATTTGTCTCTCCAAGACTATAACATCAATCTCCCCCATTGCTCCCTTCCATGAACAAAAGAAACAGGCTCGGTGATAACACGCACCCTTGACCCAGAACCACCTTCACTTGGAATCACTCACGCTCCTTTATTCCCGCTTGCACTTTCGTCTTAAATCCCCAGCAAGAACTCACTGCATTTAGTTGCTTTCCCCTTACACCATATGTTCGAATCACCATCGCAAGGCACATCTGCGAATTCTATCACATGCTTTCTCTCGATCCCTGAATACCCCGTATAATTTCCTCTCTTTCTCCATTCCTTAAATTCATCAGAGCAAAGATCTGGCCCACGTAACTTTTACTAGTCCTGAAGCCACATTGCTCTTCCCCAGTCAGAAGTTCTGTGCACGCTAGCGCCATCTCAATCACCCCTACCCCATAACACACTACCAGCTATATTCAACAAACTCAATCCGCTGTGAAGGTTTGTGATGGGCTTAGGAAGAGAGGGTATGACATGTGTGTAAAGGAAGTTGTGAGAATGAGTGAGTTGGGTGAAAAAAAAGGCACGTGTGCTGAGACACCAAGGAAGACTGAGTGAAGGGTAGCACAGGGTGAGGGTAGAAGACTTTGAATGTGTATATGAGTCTACGAGATAATGGATGCTAATCGGCGGTGCTGTGTGTCACATATGTACATCATGTTAGTCAAAGGGCGTATGGATAGATCGTCCTTGAAAAATCTTGGACTTCTGATATATATGATTTCATGGGATCGTTCCTAAATCTTTTGATATTCAAGTGACAAGTGAGACCTTTGACATAACTGGCAAAGACAAAATGAGTATACTGTGAGTTCTTATATTTCACTGTTACCCAAAGCCGACCCACGCTAACATTTCGTATTGGTTTCCTTCACATAACAGAGCGAAGCAAAAAGCGAGAGAAGCAAGATAGGTTAACGCCGCAGGCGCTATGTTGGCGCCGCAGCTGCCGACCGACCTAGCCCAGGAGGCCAGTCTTAGGGATTCAGTGGTCAAATATGCGCGTGAAGTGTATGGTTACCAGAATGTGAGACGCAGAAGCACTAAAAAGGATTACGTATGGTAGATGGAGGAAGGTATGTCGCAAGTGAGAGGAGAGGGAGGTATGTAGATGGTACTTGAAGGGAAGGAGTGCATCAGAAGGCGTACGGTAGAAAGCAGCAAGCGGTCAAGAGAACAGAAGAGGAGCTAGAGAAAAAGGGTAAATAAGAGATGGGTTGAACTTCAAAGAGGATGAGAAAATGTGTTGAAAGGAGACGAATAGCGTGACAAGGACATTAGAACAGATGGAGGCGATGGTAAAGAGAGCGGATGGGGAAGTGCTAACATAAAAATATGATGTGAAGAAGAGATGGAATGAGTATTCTGAAGGTCTGGTAAATGTGTTAAATGACAGGAAAGTGGAGGTAGTGTGTTTGGTATGAGGTGGCAGGCAGAAAGAGGGAGTCATGGAAAAAGGAGAGGAGGTGATAGAAGCCTTGCGAGAAGAGTGAAGACTACTCATGTAATGTATGAAATTAACAAGAGAGACCAAGAGCAGTCTTCTTGAAGAGGATCAGAAGACTAAAGTCTAAGAAATAGATGAACCGTGTGACGAACAAGTAACGGATCTAAATGTGTTCTGTAAATGTAAATGAATTCTCTGTGGTGTCTGAATCGAATTACTTCAAATGCTGAAGAAATCTGATGATACTTATATCAATAACCCTTTATGAAGTGCATAAGGATCCAACGACATTGGTCCTTAAAGGCCATCAAAGTCCATCTGATAAGGTTCAGACTTATTACAGCTTCTTGTAGCTCCTGGAGACGACAGACTTTGATGTAAGGAACTTCAGAACCGGGGCATAACGAAGCTTAAAGAACAATCCTATCATTTATCAACGCAGTTGTAAAGTTCCTCACAAAAGAATGTCATTTAGCCCTGGAATATATACGGCCTTATGATGACACAAATCAGTAAAACATTTGACTCATTCAAGAGAGGAGTCTACCCCCCCCCCTCCTTCCCCCCTCGTTATCTTATTCATTCCGGAAGAGACTAGATGGTTGTTTCCTGTTGTTGGATTGTTATCATTAACGAGGTGGAAATGAAGACAAACACCCAATTTTTCCAGCAGACAACCTTTGCACAGATCATCAAGTCCTCGCTTTATTTTTGCTTTACTTGGTCTTCCCCCCCTCTCCCCCCTTCATCTCACTATTAGTCTATTTTTCTATCTAGCCATCAATCTATCCTTTCATCTATCCATCTATTCCTATCTGGGTGTCGGTCTGTCTTTCGTCTGGTAACTAGACAAAAATGAAAAAGATAATTCAAAGACACTCAGAGAATTGAAGACATCATAACAGATACACCATCGTTCGAAACACTTCGAAACACACACACACACACACACACACACACGCGCGCGCGCACACACACACACACACACACACACACACACACACACACACACACA
>NC_092231.1:41741285-41853785 GCF_036320965.1 Panulirus ornatus | reverse complement strand
GATAGTAATTATAATACTAATAACAGTAAAGATAATCATAATATTAATGATTATGATGATAATAGCGATAATAATAATAATAATAATAATAATAATAATAATAATAATAATAATAATAATAATAATGATGATAATAATAATAATAATAATAATAATAATAATAATAATAATAATAATAATAATAATAATAATAATAATAACAATAATGATGATAATAATGATAATAATAATAACAGTAATAATGATAATGATAATCATAATAATAATAATAATAATAATAATAATAATAATAATAATAATAATAATGATAATAATAATAATAATAATAATAATAATAATAATAATAATAATAATAATAATAATAATAATAATAACAATAATGATAATAATGATAATAATAACGATAATAATAATAACAATAATAATGATAATAATAAATTCTTATTATCATCTTTATTATCATTATTATCAATATTACCATCATTCTTATAATCTGAGGCACTATTATGCTTCAGCAAATAAAATCTCTAGTATTCTATTCTTACATCTTTCTCATCATCATTTCCTTTTCTTTTTATGGCGTCAGAGATCTTGAAATAACCCTGCACAAGTGATACCACCAAGGCGTAATTAATATTCTTATATGACACTCACTACTTAATGAAATTAAGTCGTAATTACAAGAAATTTAATTATGAAGCTCAAGACATTAGCGCTTTAAATTCTCGTAACTCTGACCATGTAGCTGTGCCAATATGAATGAAGATATTTTTGGAACTTTGAGAAATGTGTTATGAAAAGTCTTTAAAATTGAGAAAACTATTAACCGAAAAAATTTTACATTAAATTTCATATGACATTAAAATATAAGAGAAAGAGAGAGAGAAAAAAAAAAACTGTGAAAAGTCCTGTCATTTTATTAGTCTTGTCGGTTCCCTTGTCCTTAGGGGTTCCAAGTCCTTAGGAAAAGAAAAGAGCAGAAGATTTTCGAGGGGAATTAGACAAGTGGATTCACTCTCTCATCTTCTTTCTTGACGCAAGTACAGTGGAGAAAATGCTGAACCTTTCTGAAGCGAAGAGTCACACATACCCCAACTCTCAGAATGAGGCCAAATGACATTTTTTTTGAAAGTAATGCTTGAGGAATAGACAGAACTATGACGACAGAAAGAGAATTGGAGAGAGACGGATATGTAGATAGACACGTATAAACACACACACATATGCAATATAGAAACCTTGCAATAACTTAAGAATAGTAATGATAATAAATGAAAGAAATATAAATACATATTCATCTGTAATAGTGGAAACATGTTGGGCATAAATACATCATTCATTCTGACCCGGAAGCCTTACATAATCAGCATCATAAAGTCTGCTTTCCAAAAACAGGGAGTGATGTATAGAGCCGCAGTTAATTATGAATGGTTGTTTCATATCTTAAAGGGGTTTGATTCGCCAAGTATGGAATACTGCTCATATATCTGGAGTGGATTATCCTGTATCTGTTAACTAGAGTGAAATCAAAAGCCATATGTTTCATTAATACTCTTGGCATCACCTCTGCTCAACTTTCTCTTTCCGTATAACTTGATGTTTCTGCTCTCTGTCTTTCTTATAGTTACTATTTATTCCATTATTCTCGCGAGCTGTCTGCATGTGTCCCCAATCTGAAGGTTTGGACTTATGACACACATTTGGGTGCTGCTTCATACAGTGTCTGTGTGGAGATTGACCACTCAAGGATTGGCTGTTATGCGCCTCTTTCTACTCACTAACAGCTAAGCTATGAATTCTCTTCCTTCCTTTGTCTTTCCCTCTTCATATAACCTTTATTCCTCTAAGTGGTTCCTTATCTTCCATGCACCATTAAGGCTGTCAGTTGTCCAGTGGGTTTCCTCAGCTCTCTTGCACCTCACGTTATACCACCACACTATATATAGATCTCAGTATCGGTGGATGCATCCTTCCCATCAGAAATCTGAACCTATCAAAACTCTGCAGTGGAACACGTTTGGCCGTCGAGAAACTGTTTGACATACATCACTGAGGCTGCGATCACAACAGGTCATGCTGCAGGAGGGAGGGAATATCTTCATTCCACACATTCCAATCATCTCGTCCGGCTTGTCGTTTCAATTTAAGCGCCTCTACGGCGCCCGGATCGAATTGGCCTTCCTAGGAGTACCGACAAGGGCCAGTGACACCGATGCTCTTTTGTCTATCTCGATCTACAAAGTCGGAGCTTTTCCCCACCTCCAGCTTTATGTGGAATGCTCTAGGGTTGGTGGTAATGGAAACTCTTTCATATTGACACTAGATAGAAGAGCAATAAATATTGTCTATCCCGAAGCAATGCAACAACAAACATTTATGAAATTCTGATAAAAGAGGATAGATATTTGTGGTATCAAATGTAAAAATGTAAGTGTGATATATATCTATATATATATATATATATATATATATATATATATATATATATATATATATATATATATATATATATATATATATATATATATATATATATATATATATATATATATATATATATATACACATTGTTACGAACTCAATGCTTATTCGAGCAAGGTCGCCAATAACATATATATGTTACAAATACTATACTGATCCTTGTCTCTGCAGGGACGTTAGAAACGTTATGTTGCACAACACAGGATAACACTATCTTAAAGTCATAGGATTAAATCATTCACCAGCATTAGATTACTGATAATGAAAGAACTACTGTGAACAAAATAAGCACATAAATCAGGCATGAGTCATTTACGTTAACACTGAACATGAGTTTAACATCGAGCATGTATTTAACTTTGAACACGAGTTAACATTCCAGATAAGATTTCAAACCAGGAGATCTCTTTCCTATATGACAATTTCTTCGATAACATTACACTTTCGAAATTATGACTGAGGCAAAACAATGTAGAGTATATATATATATATATATATATATATATATATATATATATATATATATATATATATATATATATATATATATATATATATATATATATATATATATATATATATATATATATATATATATATATATATATATATATATGTGATACTCATTACTGATTCACCCACGCTACCTCTTGCGTCTCAAAAGCCACCCAGCTCTTACTCTGTAATGGGAAACGTAAAGCACAGCGTATCAATAGAATCTCTTAGCGTGAGTGTGCGGGAATATAGGTTTACAAGTGAACTGGTATACGTAGGTGTGCTGATATTCAGGTGTGTGGCTTGTGTAGGTGTAGGAGACGAGTCACAACGGTGAGATCTCGCCATGGGTGCTGAGCTATGGTCATAACGATTGTGGACTACCGTTGGGTATTCAGTTATGATGATAACGATCGTGAACTATACAGTTGGGTGATCATTGATGATGTGATAACGATCGTTAACTAGCGTTGAGTGCTCAATGATGACGATAATGATCGTTAATTATCGTTGGGTGTTCAATGATGATGATAACGATCATGAACTATACAGTTAGGTAATCAATAATGATCGTCATAACGATCGTGAACTAAACAGATGAGTGATAAGTGATGACGATAACGATCGTTAACAAGTGTTGGGTGTTCAATTATGATCAGTAACGATCGTTAACTAGCATTGGGTGTTTAATTATGGTCACAACGACCGAGAACTCGCGTTTTGGGTGTTCAGTCACCTGTTCAAGATCGTTATAGACGAAGGAGAGACTAGGAGTTTCGACTCTCCCTGCGCGTCCGTGCGCGTGTGTAGATGTGTATACACGTCTGGTGGGTACGTTGATCGGTGGGTTTAGGTATGATCGATCAACCGAGTGAGGAATATACATGCAGGAGGTGTTGGGGTGGGACTAGTGCCATTAAAGGAGAGGGTGATAATTCATTTGGATCCCTCAAGTAAACGGAGTGAGAGCTTGGATGAGGCAGTTTGGCGAAGCAAGGGATTGAGGAGGACCTGGCAGAGGGAGCGAAAATGGGATGGAGGGAGCCCAATACGGAAAATGGGGAGTGGGAGAAAGTCCTGGACAAAATGGGATGGAGGGAGCCCAATATGGAAAATGGGGAGTGGGAGAAAGTCCTGGACAAAATGAGAATGAGGGGGAGAATGATGGAAGGGTGTAGAGGGAGGGAGGAGGAGAAAATGGTATGATATGGAAAGAGGAAAAGATGTGGGGGACCTAATGTGGGATGGGAGGCTTTTCTCAGATACCAGCGAATGATGATGTCAGTAACATAAAGTGATGAGAGTGGGACAGAAGGAAAGGCATTAACGGATGGAGAGGGAAGGACAGTGATAACGAAATGAAAGGTTTTAAAGGGGCGTCTCTGAATGAGTCCATTAAATGAGAGGTACATATCAAGTGGTAAAAGAAGAGAAAGACAATGAGGAATTAGAGAGAATGGGGCAAAATAATGAGGAAAAAAATGAACGATGCTGCTGAGGCAGACTAAGGGAATGATGTGTAGAATCAAGAAGAAAAAAGAGAGAAAGGGAAAGGGGCGAGTGGATGAGAAACGTAATGAGAGAGAGAGAGAGAGACAGGGAGAGAGAGAGAGAGAGAGAGAGAGAGAGAGAGAGAGAGAGAGAGAGAGAGAGAGAGAGAGAGAGAGAGAGAGAGAGAGAGAGAGAGAGAGAGAGAGAGAGAGAGAGAGAGAGAGAGAGAGAGAGATTGTTAATTGATCGGAGAGAGAGAGGGAGAGAGAGAGAGAGGCGACAATGCGGGCAAAAGTGAGGGAGAGATAATGAATACGATGAGGGCACAGGAGGGGGAGGATAAGAGACCATGATTAAAACGAGAGAGTGAATAATGCGCTTCAATGAAGAAAAGGAAGAGTGTATAGGAGGTGTGACGTAGTGGAAGCGAATGACGTGTGACAGGGAGGACGGATGACGTGGTGGATGACGTGGTGGATGACGTGGGGTAGGAACGTGGCTTCAGGAGAAAGCATAACATGGGAAATGTGGACGTGTGCTTCGAGGGAAGGGCAAGATCGTCGTGAATGAAGCGACCACGGAGGTGAAGTGGAGGAGAAGGAGGAGGAGGAGGAGGAGGAGGAGGAGGAGGAGGAGGAGGAGGAGAAGGAGGGGGAGAAGGTGGTGGAGAAGGAGGCGGAGAAAGAGGGGGAGAAAGAGGAGAAGGGGGAATTGGAGTATGAGGAGGAGAAGAAGGAGTATGAGGAGGAGGAGGAAGAGGAGGAGATGGAGTAGGAGGAGAAGGAGGCGGAGAAAGAGGGGGAGAAAGAGGAGAAGGGGGAATTGGAGTATGAGGAGGAGAAGGAGTATGAGGAGGAGGAGGAAGAGGAGGAGATGGAGTAGGAATAGAAGGAGGAGGAGGAGGAGGAGGAGGAGGAGGAGGAGGAGGAGGAGGAGTGAATGAAAGTGTGGAGGCGTGGAGGTGAGGATTTATCTCAATGATGGTCTCCCTGCCTTGTAACAGGAAGCTGCAAATTGCAGGCTGTGGGAGGGTGGGGCTAAGAGGTCGTGCTGGGGGGGAGGGTGAAGGGGATGAAGGAGGAGGAGGGGGAGAAGCAGGAGCTGGTGTGGTGTGGGGTGAGGATGGGCGGAGAAGGTGGAGATGCTGTGGGAGGAGAGGGAAGGAAACTCGAAAGGATTTTTCTTTTTTTTTGGAGAGAGAGAGAGAGAGAGAGAGAGAGAGAGAGAGAGAGAGAGAGAGAGAGAGAGAGAGAGAGAGAGAGAGAGAGAGAGAGAGAGAGAGAGAGAGAGAGAGAGAGAGATCATTAAGGCATTACAAACCCATTAAGTAAAAGGATAAACTGAGAGAATTCTTTAACGGGGGAAAAAATCGAAGAATAATATTAGACGTAAAGATTAAAAGAAATAGAAATCAGATTCATCTTTTTAGGGCCATATTTTAAGACAACGTATCGAAAGCACCCTTGAGACTACAGGCAGAGTTGGAGACAGTGCTATCCGTCATTGATGGCCTTACCATCTTCTTTAAGTCATTAGGGCCGTTTCCCCGTATCTGTTGAGCTGGCTTGAACACCCATAATCAACTACAACTAAAGGGATGCTTCCTTAGCGTCGTCCAGTAATCCCACGGGGAACGTTGAACGAAAGTGTATGGCTTGGCATCTTCGAATCCCACTCGCCCCAGTACTCACTCGTCTAACCATTTCCTTCACCACAGCTAGCTGGGGGTACTCTGTGGGTCCAGCTGTGGGAAACTGGGCTTGAATCTACAACACTTGAGCGTCCTTCAGCTTTACCCAGGATGCGTATGCAACGGCAGTGAATAAAAAGATCATTCAAAATGAATAACTGAATTTGCATTAAGAATGACATTTGCATAGTCACACTGGAAGGTGTGTATACATGTGATACCTCGTGCCTTAATCATACGTATTAACTTGAAGTCGTGTTACCTTGTAAAATTCGCAGGGAATTTACATGTGTGATTTACGACAAGTTTTACATACGGGAGTTGTAAATAAGATACAGGAAGAAGAGAGTCACACCCTGACAAAAGGGGAGTAAGTCAGGTGTAGATCATGTTGTGTGTGTATGTGTACCGTGGAAGCTATGGCCTGGCAGAAACCGTGCATCTTCGTGTTTAGAGAGAGAGAGAGAGAGAGAGAGAGAGAGAGAGAGAGAGAGAGAGAGAGAGAGAGAGAGAGAGAGAGAGAGAGAGAGAGAGAGAGAGAGAGAGAGAGAGAGAGAGAGAGAGAGAGAGAGAGAGAGAGAGAGAGAGAGAGAGTCTCGTATTAATCTTCGATTTTTCCTCGTCGAAGAATTTTCTTATTGTTATTTGTTTACCTAATGAGTTTATAATCTGCGTGTGTGTGTATGTGTGTGTGTGTGTGTGTGTGTGTGTGTGTGTGTGGGTGCTTGCGTGTTTGTGTGCATGTTTGTTTTTTATTCCCTCAAGATTACTCATATCTAGAACCATGAATGGACCCATAATCTAATTTCATAATCAAGTATCAGTCTGTTTTTCCTACTTGCGCCTAATGGTAATGGATTTCACACGCTCTTCCTCTACTCCTATCCATTATCCTGTCATTCACCCTGTCCATTATTCACCAGCGCATCTAGACGGTGTGCTGGTGATGGGCGAGGGAGGGAGGGTGGAAGGGGGAGGCGTCATGAGTCCATCACTGTTGTCACCCCCCCGCCACCTGAGAGATCAAGGCTCCTCCCACTGAGTAGCCTCAGGTGATGAGGAAGCTAATACAAGCTCTCTCTCTCTCTCTCTCTCTCTCTCTCTCTCTCTCTCTCTCTCTCTCTCTCTCTCTCTCTCTCTCTCTCTCTCTCTCTCTCTCTCTCTCTCTTGCTCTCTCTCACCATTCCCTTACGTCATGCCTCACCAGTCGACCCGGAGTACCAAAAATATGATCATCAGTTATCCAAGTGTATAAGACTCTCCCGGAACCTGAGTTTTCCCTCCCTCACCTCGCGATTCCTATCTACCTCGCCAGCAGGTTGTGGAGATATACACTGAGGATATCTTGATATCCGAGGCTGCTTCTGTTGTAGAGGACGAATGTTCAAGTTTGCATGCATTAGATGACCTCCTGAGTATAACTTTCGTCATTTACATTGATGAAGTTGATCTATAGCTGAATAGCTTAGCCACCAAAATTGAAGATGAAGCAAAGATTGGCAATGCCATATCCCTCGAAGATGGTAGGCTTGGAATACAGGAGGATGTAGATAAGACATCTAAATGGTCTAGTAAATTTCTTATGCCATTTAACGCAAATGAATGTCAGCTGATGCACGTAAGAAAGCTCAACAAAAAAATTGATTATGAAAAGAAGGGCCATAAGATAAAGGACATCCTTTGCGTGAGGGATCTAGGGGTCAATGTCTCCAATTATTTCAACTTCCCCAAGAATTGTCAACCCGTGTCGCTTCCTTAAGGGAGTCAGAAAGGATTATCATATAATTCCTTTACATCAATAATGATACAGACTTGATAAATCGTAGGACTGTAGCCCAAATTTGACCTTTACTATTTCCTTTATAACAAAAATGGAAAGGATGCATGTCGTTGGTGATGGCATGCATAAGTAATCCAACCTCCTGACTTTCCAATTGATATTTCCTTCTGTCTTATAAATCCTGCAAGGTATTTTCTACCTGTTTCTCGTCCGGTGTCTTTCTGGAGGGAGTTGATGGTAGGGAGAGAGACTCTGCTTTCCAATTAGGTTCTTGTACATCTGTTTCAGCAGTATAGAGGCCAGACCACTTCATTTGGTCCTTGAGTCTGTCAATATATATATATATAAATATATATATATATATATATATATATATATATATATATATATATATATGTATATATATATATATATATATATATATATATATATATATATATATATATATATATATATATATATATATATATATATATATATATATATATATATATATATATATATATACATATATATATATATATATATATATATATATATATATATATATATATATATATATATATATATATATATATATATGTGTATATACACTCACACACACACACACACACACATACATACATACACAATACCATACCAAAAATTGGATCATCGCTTATCGAAGTAAAACCCCCAAAACACAAATCTTTTCCACTTCATGATGCCCCCCCTGAATTGATTTCAATATTCCCCCAAAGTTTTTTCCCCAGATATACCTTGCCCAAAAACTGTTTCCCAGGAAAGGCTCTCCGGTCTGATGAAATAGAGGAAACAAATATTTTTCGTAGAAAAAACCCAAATAACAAATGTATGTTGCATGGATGGTGCATAAAATATAAAAAATAAAAAAACAAAAACCCCATAAAAACCCCCCCCTTTAAAGCCAGTCGGGGTTGTACTAACCAGGGCACGAATAATATCCTTCCAGATAATCAACAATTTACATGAAAATTAACATACGACATACAGCCTGTACACACTTCAGTCTGCTGTTCCATTTCAAACTATCCCTTCCTCTGTCCCACCTCTTCCTTTTCTTTAACTATACACAGCTTAATCTCCTGTTCTATTTCAAATTATAATTATCCTTTCCCACGTCCCGCCTCTTCTTCCTCGCCTCTAACCACCCTATAAAAAAACAGTAAATCAAAAACCAATCATATAGTAGAGTAAACCCAAATAATCCATCCAGGGGGTTTATCAGATAAGGAAGGGGTCACCAAAAAAAACCAAACCAGGTTATTATAAATTGGTAAAGTCAACCAAAATCCATCAAGAGGAAAAATTAATATATGAGTCACCATTAATCGCGGCCGGAAAATAACCACCGGGGTATCAAGATATCCTCAGTGAAAAGCCCACAACCGCGACAGGTAAATGGGCCCCGCGAGGTAAAGGGAGGAAAAACTCAGGTTTTCCGGAAGTCTTAAAACATTTGGGAAATAATAAACCCCATTCTATTTTTGGTACTCCGGGTCGAATGGTGATGTAAAAAAACCCCCCGGGGAATTGTTTATTGTGGTGAGTGAAAAAGAGAGAGAGGAGAGAGAGGAGAGGAGAGAGAGAGAGAGAGAGAGAGAGAGAGAGAAGCCCCGGGGAGAGAGAGAGAGGGAGAGACCCCCGCAGCATCATCGCCACCCGAGGCTACGTAGTGAGCGAAGCCTTGATCTCTTGAGTCACGGTTGACCGCAATGGTTGACCCATGACGCTCTCTCTCTCTCTCTCTCTCTCTCTCTCTCTCTCTCTCTCTCTCTCTCTCTCTCTCTCTCTCTTCCCTTTCACCGGTACACTGTCGTGGTGAAGGGAGCCGATTGGCGGAGAGAGAGAGAGAGAGAGAGAGAGAGAGAGAGAGAGAGAGAGAGAGAGAGAGAGAGAGAGAGAGAGAGAGAGAGAGAGAGAGAGAGAGAGAGGGAGAGAGAGAGAGGAAGAAGCAATATGGGTTTTTCTCTTGAGTTTAGCGTTTGGCTATGAAGGCTTAAAGGTCAGAAAACTGTGGTGACAGATTTTAAAAAGAAGACGCCATCTATAAACGACTAAGGGGACTTTTCAAGGTTGGAAAAGGAGCGGTATAGTTAGCCTCACGATGGAATGAGAGGAGAAAGGAACCCTTGCGATGAGGAGCGAACGTCAGGAGAAGCTGTGGGGAAGGAAGGGTGTCCTGGAAAGGCGGGGGTGGAGCCTGGACGGAAGGGGCTTTGGGAGAAGCGTGGTGGGGGAAAGTGATGGAGAGAGGCTTGTTCTTTTGAGGGAGGAGGGATGGGATATTGATATGTTTTGGAGAAAAGGGGATGATCTGGATTGTGTGACGGTGGGCAAGTGGATGAGTGTGAGGGAGGCAGAATCAAAGATGAATTAGAATGATAAAATGTGTGTATGGCGTAAGGTGGCTAAGGGGATAGCGGTGAGGAGGGAGGGTTGAGTGTTGAGATGAAGGTGTGTGGTGCTGGTGTGTGTGTGTGTGTGTGTGTGTGTGTGTGTGTGTGTGTGTGTGTGTGTGTGTGTATGTGTTAGGAGGGGATAAGAGGATGGTTAGTGTGCAGGAGGACATGGTTAATCGTGAGGGGAGGGTTAGTAATAGATGACATGACAGTGTGGTGTGAGGTAGTGTCGTGTATGGTGGCGTGGTGCATGATGTCGAAGCAGTGGGAAGGTGGGAACTCTGGTGAGTGATAAGGAGAGAGAATATGATTAGGTGACGTGGATGAAGAAATGGTGGGTAGGGAGGTGATGGGGGAGGAAGATGTGAGTTGTAAGAAGGGAAAACAAGGAAGATGAGGTATGATGGGTAAAAGCTGAGGTCATGTGAAGGAGGAAGGTGAGGATGAGAGTGAGGAGAGGTAAGGTTGGGAGAGCGAGGCACGAGAATGTGAGGGAGGATGGTGTGGGTGATGATACGTGGGAATGGGAAGAGAAAAGAAAGAGGGGGGGGGGGATGATGCTGATGCCATAAGCCAGGTAATGATTTCTGGAAAGCAAGTGATAAAGTGGTCACCTTATGAACCCCTTGAACTGGGTCGTGGCAACGTCTGGTGAGTGTGGCAGGAGAGGACGAGGAGGAGAAGGAGGAAGAGGAGGAGGATGAAGAGGAGGCTTTATGCCGCGGGGAGTAAATTGTGTTGGCTGTGTTATAGGGTAAAGACATAGCTGGGGTAGGATTGGTCGATGGGGAGGCTAGTTTGTGTTTGGAAGCAAAGTGTCTGTTGGAACGGAAGGTGTAGCTTGGGGAGGGGACTATGTTTTGGGGAGGATGCGGCCCGTTGAGGAGGAGTCTAATTACTGAAGTGAGGGTTAATTGGAGGGGAAGAGGGTGTGCGCTTGGGGGAGAGGAGGCTGTGTACCGGGTCAAAGCTATATGCTGGAGAGGATGAAGCTCTGTGTTATGGAGAGAGATGTATTTTGACAGGAGACTACGTAGTATGGAGGAGGCTCTGTGGGTGGAGAGGTATGGTTGTATGTGGAGATACGAGTGAAAGTCTGTTCTGTCAGAGGCTGTTTGCTGTGGAATGGGTGCACTATAGATAGAATATACTGACGTGGAAACTCTTGAGGAAACTCGCTGCTGTCACTGGCTACTTTGGGAAGAAGCATGCCAGCCCTTAATCTATAAAGATAGAAGATGGATAACTTGCTTGTAATACTGTCATTAAAGTATTAAAGTATTTTTCAAGTCGTGTTTCCTATGGAAAATTCCTCTCGATGTTCTGCAACTTAAATCTATTATTTCTAGTCCTTTTATCGCCATATAGAGTGGAATTATTGTGATTTGTGTATCCAAAATTATCATAGATTTTGAATATTTCTGTTAGAATTCTTGGGAATGTATATCATTTTAGGCAAAATGAGTTTAGATCTCGGTCTTTTGCCGCAACGTAATTTATTGGACAGAATTGGTTTTGTTGCTTTCCCTTGTATTTGGTCTCGTTTATATTTTTGTTTTGGTGTAACTTAATGGTCCAAATGCGATTTAAGTAAGAGATCAAAAAGAGTGAATGCTCTTTGTTTCATAATCCGTATTTCTAGCTGTGAAACCTAATTGTTTGCATTTTTTGCGCATCTGTGCATAATTTACTCCTTTACTGATTGTCAGCAAAAAAGGTCTGTTCCACCTGTATTTCTAAGTAATGGTTGAAAAAAGTCACCTTCGCATCTCATATTCTTATCACCAAAATCATTTTACATTTGACGACATTTGTGTGCGCTTTGGGGGGAAGAATGGGTGTAGTGCTGAGCATATATGTGTGTGTGTGTGTGTGTGTGTGTGTGTGTGTGTGTGTGTGTGTGTGTGTGCGTGTGGTTTTGTGTTGTCTGGGCTCGTGTGCATGTAAATGCGACCTGTATATGACTGCAAACTTTTCTATCTGTTATTTACGGGTTGGGTAATGCAGGATTATCTTTCATGAATATTTGTTGGATTTGTTTATACAATTTTGCACATCCCTGTGTTTTGGATTATGACGCGGCTTTGTACGAAACTTGTTGTATCATTACTTTTCATATATAAGTGCTTTTGAAATATATTTTTTTCTTATCAGCTCCTCTCATCGTTCAATCTATTTACCACAGTATTTGTACGTAAGTTTGTCTGTCAAATATACATCTCTCTCTCTCTCTCTCTCTCTCTCTCTCTCTCTCTCTCTCTCTCTCTGATGGGAGGAAAGAAAAAATCAAGCAAGGGAGACAGTGTGATGAAATAAGAATACGTGAAGGTGAAGAGTACAAATGGACACATCTCTATCTAGAACCACTACTGCTGATGTCTCCGTTCATTTCGACCTCAGAACAAGCGTATAGTTATGAATAGAATTTCTAAATGTAAAATCAGCTTTGTCTTCTCCAGGAGTTGAACTCAAGCTGAGCGATATGAAATGGGTAAGATGGCATAGCCTGCTTTTCTTACCCAGCGTGAAACCATGATAGGAGATATGAAATTAATTAGAGGGTATAGCCCGATTTTCTTATCTAGAGAGAAGCCACGTTGGTAGATTTGAAAAGACTTCGATACTTTAAGTCGCCTGCCTCTCTCATCCTGCAGTGCACCTCACACTTTCCAGGAGAGTTTCAGATCTTTGACAACACGCTTTAATTCCAGGTCATATTTCTAAGGGAACTTGGGAACTGGCCTAAGTTAATGGGAGACATCTCTTTCGTCACGAAAGACCTACAACGCGTCCATGACCACTGAAGACAAGGAGTTCGTCTTTGCTTGAGCATCTTGGAACAGATGTTGAGGACGACGAATCCCCTTGTGATCCTTCACGTGGAATCGAGACTTCGGATCTGTGGGCTCCGGCACCACCTTCCTCCCCGTTTGACCCTGAGTTCATAGGTAATATTAATAAATCATTACAAATTACACCTACCCTCGAAATCTCCGAGCCATTCTGCGACTACAGTGGGCTAAGTGCCATGACTGGTCGTTACGCTGGTAGAGGGAAACTGGTCGAGAGGCTGTCTCACGTGACGAGAGCGAATTAGCCATATAGTGTGTGTACCTGAGTCTCTCCTCCCACACAGGATGTTCCTCATTAAGTAACGTCTCTGGATTTGTCTGCTTCTTCCCAGACCTTCAACAAAACATAATTCCACGACCATCATGGAAGACAACTCTCTCTCTCTCTCTTTCTCTCTGTTTCAGCCTCCGACCTGACCTCTGACCACCCTTCCCGACCTATCGTTCGTGACCTCTACGACTCGTGGTGACCTCCGTGACTCCCTTCGTAAACTCCCCTCACCTCTTCTCGTCACCCTTCCCTCTCAACCCCAGGGGATCAATCCGGAAGGTGACACTCCAGACCTGTGCTGGGGCCTGAGTGGTTCACAGGTACGCCGGATGAACCTGGAGGCAGGCTGGATGGTTGGCTAGCTGGCTGGCTGCTCTGGGGAACACCTCTTTATGTCGGGAGGGGAAGGCGAGATGCACTTTAGCCAGGTGTGTTGTTGGTGGTATATCAGTCCTTTATGGATGGTAATTGGCTTGCAAGGTTAAGGGGTATGTAATGCTCTGTGACAGAGTAGTAGTAGTGATAGTAGTTTCAACAGCAGTATGATAATAATAATAATAATAATAATAATAATAATAATAATAATAATAATAATAATAATAATAATAATAATAATAATAATAATAATAATAATAATAATAATAATAATAATAGCAATGATAATAATAATGATAATAATAATAAAGATAATAATAACAATAATAATAATGATAATGATAATAATAATAATAATAATAATAATAATAATAATAATAATAATAATAATGATAATAATAATAATAATAATAATAATAATAATAATAGTAATAATAATAATAATAATAATAATAATAATAATAATGATAATAAATGATAATAATAGAAACAGTAATAATAGTAATAATAACAATGATAATAATAATGATAATAATCATAATAATAATAATAATAATAATAATAATAATAATAATAATAATAATAATAATAATAATAATAATAAGAAATAAAAACATAACAATGATAACAATTGTCATAATGATGGCTACAAGAAATGATACTGGTGATTATTAATTTCCTTGCGCAACTTCACTGGTAAACAGATCGACTGACTAACCGCTTAGAAGAGGAATTTCTGGTGACATCGAGACTCCTCCACATATCTATCCTGATGTTGGACGACCAAAGCTCATTAATTTCATCATAAGATTTGACGATGCCCAGCGGGAGTCGGCGGGGTTGAATTACTATAACTCTTGCCGTTGTCAGCAGATGATTCACGATGTACCCCATGCTCATTCTATCACTGGATGAGGAGGAAAAGGATTACTGCCTTTACAAAAGGCTCTTAGTCAGGACCCAAATGGCCACATGATTATAACATTCGCTGTCACAGAATTGGTGAATGATTCTAACATAGCATCTTCCTGCTATTCATGTCTACTTATATGCAAAAAAGTTGACATACACTTGAAATTTTAATCATCTTATCACACAAAGTAAGTTACTATGCCATCTATTGTAGGGTTTGCTTAAACCTATTTGGATAAGGCATAGTTTTCTCATACTGGAATAGAGTGTTTAAGTATGTGTGTCCATATCTCTGCACTAAACACACACGGTACAGTTCTAACTAAAGTAACGCGTTGAAGAACTTCTTATTCACGTCTATAATTTGTTTCAATAATGTTTGAGAAGAAGATAATCCAGAACACAGATTCACTCCTTTTAAAACGTATGTTTTCATTATTAATCTCTTCATTTGTAGTTTGCAAGACCTTATCAAAATTCATTTCATTAGTTTTATACAGTATGGATGCGTATAAAACACACTCCTACTTCTTTTAAGAATCATGTTAATCTCAGTGCTTATCACTTCATTGTTGTTCTCGCTTATTAGTAACTTAACGAAGTTTTATGATTTTCATTTGCAAAAATCTAACAAGTAGAATATATAAATCATGAACCCCGACCAGATATTTTTTCTTTTCCTCTCCACTTACGTAAAATTTTTAACCTCTAACTATCCCTGGGGATAGTTAACTATTCGAGGGAGGAGATGGCTACTTTGTGTCTAAGCTGAATGTAGGTTTGCGGCAGGGGTGTGTGATGTCTCCATGGTTGTTTAATTTGTTTATGGATGGGGTTGTAAGGGAGGTAAATGCAAGAGTCCTGGAAAGAGGGGCAAGTATGAAGTCTGTTGGGGATGAGAGAGCTTGGGAAGTGAGTCAGTTGTTGTTCGCTGATGATACAGCGCTGGTGGCTGATTCATGTGAGAAACTGCAGAAGCTGGTGACTGAGTTTGGTAAAGTGTGTGGAAGAAGAAAGTTGAGAGTAAATGTGAATAAGAGCAAGGTTATTAGGTACAGTAGGGGTGAGGGTCAAGTCAATTGGGAGGTGAGTTTGAATGGAGAAAAACTGGAGGAAGTGAAGTGTTTTAGATATCTGGGAGTGGATCTGTCAGCGGATGGAACCATGGAAGCGGAAGTGGATCATAGGGTGGGGGAGGGGGCGAAAATTTTGGGAGCCTTGAAAAATGTGTGGAAGTCGAGAACATTATCTCGGAAAGCAAAAATGGGTATGTTTGAGGGAATAGTGGTTCCAACAATGTTGTATGGTTGCGAGGCGTGGGCTATGGATAGAGATGTGCGCAGGAGGATGGATGTGCTGGAAATGAGATGTTTGAGGACAATGTGTGGTGTGAGGTGGTTTGATCGAGTAAGTAACGTAAGGGTAAGAGAGATGTGTGGAAATAAAAAGAGCGTGGTTGAGAGAGCAGAAGAGGGTGTTTTGAAATGGTTTGGGCACATGGAGAGAATGAGTGAGGAGAGATTGACCAAGAGGATATATGTGTCGGAGGTGGAGGGAACGAGGAGAAGAGGGAGACCAAATTGGAGGTGGAAAGATGGAGTGAAAAAGATTTTGTGTGATCGGGGCCTGAACATGCAGGAGGGTGAAAGGAGGGCAAGGAATAGAGTGAATTGGAGTCATGTGGTATACAGGGGTTGACGTGCTGTCAGTGGATTGAATCAAGGCATGTGAAGCGTCTGGGGTAAACCATGGAAAGCTGTGTAGGTATGTATATTTGCGTGTGTGGACGTGTGTATGTACATGTGTATGGGGGGGGGGGGTTGGGCCATTTCTTTCGTCTGTTTCCTTGCGCTACCTCGCAAACGCGGGAGACAGCGACAAAGTATAAAAAAAAAAAAAAAAAAAAAAAAAAATATATATATATATATATATATATATATATATATATATATATATATATATATATATATATATATATATATATATATATATATATATATATATATATATATGAAAGTGTTTGCGTGCATGTTTGATATCGTTTTCGCACAAAAAATGCATGAAATGATGAAGATGAAAACGTCGTACATTAAGTTTGAAAGGTCCATTTACAATGCCTGAGAAACATTGATTTTCTAGAGACTGAAACTGCGAGGAGGGGGACTGCAAACCTCATATGATGATCCACTTTTAAATCATGGACTGATTTTTACGTCAGACGTTTACTTGACCTGAGTAATCCACTGTTGATAGAAAAGACAAAAGAAAAATAGAACAAATAACTTAACACAACTGTTTTTCCTGATTGAAAGTTTCTTTAAGAAAAAATGTATTTCATAATTATCATAATCATACAAAAATTATGTAGTATAACTGTTTTCAGATAAGACACATCCTCTAATATGCTTCATATTTATTTTCCTTTCTAAATATCTTTCAATTACCATTCAAAATTCGTTATTTATAAGCTATGAGAACTTATGTGTGCAGAAATTGATAATGTTCTTAAAAGACTATTACTCTTTTTAAAACTCTGTAAAAAAGGTAGACTTTGATAAATCAAGGATATTAGAATCCCTCCCTTACACACACATGCACACACACACACACACACACACACACAATACGTTGTGCCAAAGCGTAATACAGAGAGAGAGAGAGAGAGAGAGAGAGAGAGAGAGAGAGAGAGAGAGAGAGAGAGCATACATGTCGTCAGGGATAATTTTCCATTTCGTTTTGTTTCAATCGTCTGAAGGAAGACATTGTTTTATATTTTCGCTTCGCTTTCATTCGCGTGAAGAAATAGTTTTCCAGTAAGTCAAGAGAGGACAAAAGTTTCGAAAGACGGATGAAAGCAAGACAAGCGAATCATCAACGAGTACCATTATCTTGCTTCGAATTGATACTGTCTCCTAGCGTACTAAGAGACAGTTTTTGAGTTATCGATGTGATGACTCTCCTGCTACATGCGGGAGCGCATCCCTATTCATCACTGCCACTGAGATATCATCATACTGTCACTGAGTAGTCGAGCGTGAGGCATTGCTGCCCACTGCACCCCAGGGAGCCATCACCGGACTCGAAGGCGGCTTGTTGTCGTCAGGTTAATGGCGCAAGGAGCGCAATCGTCTCCCTCACGATTCCAGTCTGTACTGAGGGGCGGGCAGCGAGTGGAACTCATGGACGAAATCGCAGCTTTGATAGCGGTTCTATCCACTTTGATGACTGGTCTATCCAACCCTCTTTCTTACTGCTTACCTCGCGTATACCAAGATTGATAAGATCATCTATCATTTTCATGGTGTTTAAGTAAACAAGCAGTAATATCTAAACTGCCTTTAATCTGCCATTTTCTTCGTGTTCAAGCACACAAGCAGTAATACCTAAACTGCCTTCAGTCTCCCAAAACTCTCAAAACAAACGAATGAAAACGTTCATTAAGGTTAGTTTATCAGTGGCGATTGGTCTCACCTCATTTCTTTATCCCATCATCTTCACGTAATATTCTGAGATTATATAACCAGGTAACAATGCACTTCTTCCATCCTACGGAACTTCTCATCGTGTTTCCTGGATTTAACTTTCACCAAACTTCTCTACACTCAGACTTCCTCTTCACGGGATGATACCTTTTTTTTTTTTTTTCCAGGGTCCTCAAGTCATTATAGCGAAGACTTCTTTCTACCTGATGGTCATTCGTTCCTGTTTTTCCAATCTGTCGCATCCCTCAGCATTTTGCCTCTTCGAAATATATGTCCTATCTAGTTCTTCTGGCTTCCCGCTATTACTCTACTTAAGACTTCTTTATTACTTTAATGCTCTGCTGAACCTATTCCATCATTTCTCTCCATGTCTATATTTCAGACTTTACTAATAGTTTTTATCTTTTGCGTTTAGTGTCTTGTATATGCAACATACAGAAGAGCTACGCTCCAATAAAAGAAAAAAAAGCTTTACACATTTTGTTTCTTCAGGTTTAAGCCTTGTTTACCGTGAGCAGCCTTTATTGTAGCAACTTCGTTGTCCATAGCAATTATGGTCTTCAAATCCTTTCCAACCCACATTACCAGATACAACACTTCCTAAATAATTGAAAATGTTAACTTCTTCGAATGTTCGCTTTTCACGTAATATAGTTACTCCTCTTACTTCTTGTTTCCGGATTGTTCTCTTCAGTCTCTTTTAAGCCATACTCTCATTCGCTGGAGCCCTTGTTTTATGTTTCTGACGAAAACCTATTCATCACCAGACCAGACTTTTTTTTTTTTATTACCTACTTCAACTAATTGATAACAGAGGTGACCAAATTGTTATACTACCATTTTCCTTTCTTATTAACATGATACCTGTACCGGAATTCCTTAGACCTCATCCACACAAAGGGTTCTTTGAGATCCTCTTTCTTATCATCAGTGATACCAAGCATTCGTCTTCTTCTTTTTGATGTTTGATGTTGGGTGACATTGTTAGTTGGTCTTGGGCCCACTTGGGAGCGCAGTATATAGATGTCGTCATATGAGGACCGAGAAGGTAGCGAAGACAGTACTAGAAGATCTGGAACCTCATTGTGAGGTGTCTGGTGACAATACCAAAGAATCAGAGGATGTTCAAGACAAAGAAGGTATGCTTATAGACGAAATGAGCTTAGACACGGATGATGATAGTTTGTCTAGGAGAACCCACAGGATTCTGACGACGAAACTGCAGTAAATGGGTTTGAAGACTACGAAGTGATGTAGAATTCCTCCTTCAGGATGATGGTAAAGTCATACCTCAGAATACACTCTCAGGGCTTCGTCTATTTATGTCTGGCAAGGAAAGCCTAGAGGGACAGGTCGTGGGTGACCATATAACGTGGTGAGGGAGACAATAGCACAGATCAAGGACAATGAAGTCAGATGCATAGAAGGGTCTTTGATCCACTGATAACTGTAGGAACCAACGAACCTCGGTCGGGATATATATTTCTTTGTTGGGCCATTATTGCTGTTGGATTCCCACTGACATTTTAGCCAAGGCCTCCCCCCAGTCACCAAGCTCCACTGCCAGGGTTGTCGGAAGAAGAAGAGGGGAGAAAGACACGATGTGTAGGATGCCGGACACCAATATCCATAGAACACTCTGCTGGGGAATCTAAACTGGTATTTATGACGTGCTAAAGGAAAGTGTTAAGATTCCCTGTTGTAGTGACTTACTATACCTGATATTTGGCTTCATAATGTTAATTTACTATTGACCATTCGTAAATTATAAATTGATGTGCATGTTGAACAGTACTACGACCCAGAGTTTCCAGTTTAAAGCAGAGATGAATTTTCTGTTTTCCTTTTCAGTGCGATGACTTTCATTAATCCTAAAATACTCACTAGAGCATTTTTCAAGCTTGTTTTGAGTTTTTGTTAATCTTTTATGAAGGAGAAGCTCAGTATGCATCATGGAAATTATGATATCCTTCTCAGCCTGAAACAGGTTTTATTGTTTTATTTTGGTAAAGGTATTTTTTTACGCCTGATTTCTTAAAGTATTTCTTAAGCTTGCAATGAATTTATACTCATGTTCCAAACACAGTAAGATATACGGATACTGATACAATAACTATGACCTGGCACATTTCAAAAGACAGATGTTTCATTTCCTACAAAATTCGTAATTACTTTTCCTCGTCTCTTCTTTTTCCCTTTCATAAACCTCTCCATATTTCAATTAAAGCCCGGCTTTGATGTGGACTTTTGTCCTTGACTGGAGACGCCAATGTAAGAAAATAAAAATCACATCTCTGTAAATAAGTTTTACCTGAGGGGTCATATAAAGACCTCTATTGCAAAGACAGAATTACATTTACCCTCTTGAGCTTGAGGGTTTAAATCAGATTCTAAACACTATAACCTAAATGGAAACATTGTTCTTTAATCTTAGCTCGTCTTTCAAGTTAATTATTTTCTACCATAATCTCAACGCTGCGGATATGCAAGTATTGTGTCGAAAGTCTCCTATAGACAACGTCCACGTTATTTTCCCCATTTATATGTATAATATGAGTTAAGTACAAAAAAATGCCAGCTTTGTTTCATTTCCGAAATTATGCTACGCTGCCGACAGGATCAGAATTACCGACTTAATTAATCAGATTGTCTTTTTTTTTTATATAAGGCAAAGACAAGACTATAAGGGAAAAAACATCTCTGCCAAGTCTTGGAAGCAGCCCCACCCCCCCAAAAAAAAATTACCATAGAAAACATTAAGGAGACACGGGAAGGTCAGGCTTCCCTCGGCATTATCAATGTGGATATGTTCCCCTGCTAACCCATGGTGACACTGGCACAGTAGTCGATGAATACTTCATCAGCAACGCGCTACAGAACAGCTCGGGGGTGGCTGTATTTGTCCTAACAGTCTTTCACAAGAGTTCATTAACGGATTGCTGGCTCTGGAGTAAATGTCCCTCTCCCGCGATGCCTGAGATACTTCAGGGATCAGAGTCACAGGAAACATAGTCGCATCGTTAGTTAATGGTATCAAATCATCCAGTGTAGTCTTCACTATACCTTGGTGTCCAGTCTGTACGTACGTTCAGGTCACATCCGCTGTTGAAGTATTGGGAGGGGGGGACAGGTCATAACCGCTCTTGAAGGGGGTGAGCAGGTCATACCCGCTGTTGAAGTGTTGGGAGGGGGGACAGGTCATGACCGCTGCTGAAGGGGTGAATAGGTCACACCCAGTGTTGAAGTGGGGGTGGACAGGTCATACCCGCTGTCGAAGGGGGTGAACAGATCATATACATATATATATATATATATATATATATATATATATATATATATATATATATATATATATATATATATATATATATATATATATATATATATATATATATATATATATATATATATATATTTATATATATATATATATATATATATATATATATATATATATATATATATATATATATATATATATATATATATATATATATATATATATATATATATATATATATATATATATATATTCTTTTTTTTCAAACTATTCGCCATTTCCCGCGTTAGCGAGGTAGCGTTAGGAGCAGAGGACTGGGCCTTTGAGGGAATATCCTCACCTGGCCCCCTTCTCTGTTCCTTCTTTTGGAAAATTAAAAAAAAAAATAATGAGAGGGGAAGATTTCCAGCCCCCCGCTCCCTTCCCTTTTAGTCGCCTTCTACGACACGCAGGGAATACGTGGGAAGTATTCTTTCTCCCCTATCCCCAGGGATAATATATATATATATATATATATATATATATATATATATATATATATATATTATATTTTTTTATTATACTTTGTCGCTGTCTCCCGCGTTTGCGAGGTATATATATGTATATATACGAGAGAAGATCAACAATACCGTACCAAAAGTTGTAGATAGATAAGAGAAAACCATTTTTTCTTATTACTTCCAAAGCAGCAGAGATGTCAGGAATTTGCGTGGTGCTCTGGGAACTTAAAGACACAATCTACCATAGGAAAATGTTCTCGTGTGTGTGTTCTCTTTCCTCACGTACTTGTGTTCATCAAGTTAACACACAACACACTTGCGTTCATCCACCACTCGTCTGAACACGGTGGCTAATGAAGTGGTATAATCCATAACCTGAGGTGGCTGGCAGGAGTTATAGAGACGGCAACAAACCTGTCATTTGTTACGCTCGCGTTGCCAGCTTCGTCTTCAAGAGCTAAGAGTCTTTCCTCACGGCCTGAGTGACCTAACAATGTGCAAACACAGCCTCCATTATACGAGGCCAGTGGGCTGGAATCCACCATTATCCACCATGAAATTTTCAACGTTATTGCTCTCCTTTCAAAAAATGCTTCGAAATTTTTTTTTTTTCGAAGTTTATGAACCAGCTCGTTGTGGTGATGCTGGGCGATGCCTAGGACGATGACTTGTAGTATCCTTAATGCAGTGATGTTTGTCTACAGTATATCTGGGGCTTGAGGAGCACTGGCTGCGTCTCACTGGATCTGATGATCTTTGATGTGTTCTTCATAGACTTTACTTTGTTTGTGTTGTCGATATGCCTGGTGTCAGGTCTTAAGCAAGGAGACTCACTCTTTTGACCCTGTGAGGAGGTCTGTGGACGTCTGTGGTCGTCTGTGGACGTTTGTGGACTTCTTGTTACCTCTGTGGACGTCTGTTGACCCTGTAAGAAGCTCTGTGTACTCTCTGTGGACTTTCGTGTACCTCTGTGAACCTCTGTGGACTTCTATGGACCTCTATGGACTCTCTGTAGGCTTCTGTGGACCTCTATGGACTTTCTGTGGACTTCTGTGGACCTCTATGGACTCTCTGTGGACTTCTGTGGACCTCTATGGACTCTCTGTGGACTTCTGTGGACCTCCATGGACTCTCTGTGGACTTCTGTGGACCTCTATGGACTCTCTGTGGACTTATGTGGACCTCCATGGACTCTCTGTGGACTTCTGTGGAACTCTATGGACTCTCTGTGGACTGTCTGTTACAGTGCAGCTTCTGACGCGAGGCTGAGGTAGCCAGCACTGTGTCACCTTAGATATTAGGTGCCAGTCACCCGTGTTGACTGACATAAGTTACTGTTTATGTCGTTAAGCTTAAGTTTGTGAGTGAGAAAAAGTTTTCTTCCTACTCTGTTTGATCCTGTTGCCTTGAAGTGACGCTATGAATACTTTATCTTACACAGCAAACTAAAGAGACACGTTTAGAGATTTCAAGGTTTTAGGGGGTTGTTTCTTGGAGGATTCTTAGGAATATGGTGCAAAAAAATATTGGAAAAAATTATTCAAGTAATTGGTTCTAGAACTCGAACCAAGTCTACTATTTTCAATCACTCGAAATATGGACGAAAGATAGAAATGTCTTTTACTAATGCCTCGTTACTGTGGACCTGAGTGAATCATGTGGCTGTGAGGGCGTTAGTGACGGGATAAAAAGATACCGTGGCACGTCAATAACATGACCACTGCTCATCTGCTGTTCTTGTCTGCCGCAACTGCAGCAGGCCATGTTCCCTGGATCATTCAACCTAGTAGGGTTGACTTTAACGTGAATTTAAAAAGAAAGATAGACCTACTTGATGAAGCATTAGGTGGTATTCATATTCCCTTTGGAATCATCAACAATCGAAATCTATTTCGCAAGTAGATTTCTATTACACATATGGTAGATGATCATGACCCAATCTTACCCATGTAGGCCGAAGTGATGAAATGATAGTTTTGACGAAAAGGGGACATCAAAATGAGCCCTTAATCTGCTTAAAGGCCTGATTCTCGAATGCAGAAAGGTTATCAAAAAAGGGAAAGACGGAAAGTAAAGGGAGAATTCCTCAGTTTCACTGTGTAGGGAAGAACAAGGCATCATAAAAGCCAATCCTCATGTAGTTTATCTTTACAAAGAAACTATGAGCCTCTCGCACGCTTCGGGCCTAGGTCTTTGGAACCAGAACCCACAAAGACAACCTACAAGAGCGATTGCCGAAATAATACCTGTAGAACAGAGAAAGAGAAGCGAGATCATGGTAACCAGAGAAGGATGGCAGAAGGAAGTTAAAAAGATAGAGAATTTTTGACTTCAATATGCAAGAAGAGTTACCCTAGATACGAGAGCAATGCTCAACATAGAAATGTGCGGATGACTGCCTAAAACGTAATCAGCTTCGGAACCTATACTCCGACCCTTTCTTTTGGGAATCAGAGTTTGTGATACTTATTGTAGGGGGTTTCCAGGATGGAGTGAAGAATATGTTTACGCCTCACACACATATGTTATTACAGTGACGAAAATCTTAATCTTTGTATAAATCATATAAGGGAAAATGAAGAAAAATTTGAGAGAAAGATGGGTAAGAATTACTCTTTTGAATTGTTGAATTGAGCTTGGCCACTGGTTCCTCATTTGAAGATGTTGCATAGGTCCGAATTAAGAGAGGTCATGTGTCCAGTGGGAGAAAAAAAGAATGAGGAGGGAAAGTGACTTGAAGAACTCATAAAGGAAGGACCGTCGTAAAAGAGAATAGGGTTATAAAATGAGGAAAAGAAGATCATTTTTGAAGGGAGGAAAAAGGGTAGGCGGCAGGACAGAGCCCACAGGGGCATCACTGCCGACGAGATAAGAGGGGAAAATTCGCTCCAATAAACGACTAACGCCATGGGAGCGACTGGAGAGGAAACTAGGGCGTGAGAAAAAGCAAAGAGAAACAGAAAAGCCAAGGGAAGGGAGTTCAACACCATCTTGTTGAACGCATTTAGAGATACTGAGGATCAAGATTAAAGATTCATCACAATCCCTATAAGAGACAAGAGGGCCACGGGTGCGTCACAGAGAGAGAGAGAGAGAGAGAGAGAGAGAGAGAGAGAGAGAGAGAGAGAGAGAGAGAGAGAGAGAGAGAGAGAGAGAGAGAGAGAGAGAGAGAGAGAGAGAGAGAGAGAGAGAGAGAGAGAGAGAGAGAGAGAGAGAGAGAGAGCCTATCATCAGTAGACCTTGTAACACGAGTCGTTCTGGTGATCGGGTAGAAAGGACTGGGATTCTAACTGTTTAAGAATGTGGGATGTGTGGACAGTTTCGAAGACTTTTGGCGATGGTTAGTGGAAGTGATGGAGGCAATAGTGGAATTAGAACATCTGAAGTGAGTTTATTTCTTCCTGTTATGGCGAGTATGGAGGATACATATACAGAAACATAAGAGAGCCTTTACTCTGCTATCCTTTTCTTCTACTGCTTTTAAGGGAAACAATTTATTTTCCTTTTAAAGTAGTGTTAATGCCTGACCACCTCGCTTGGACCTTACGTCTGTGTAGTCTGTGTATCTATACAACATCAGAAAGAAAGACGTGATAGGAGAACATCAAGTTACATGAGAGTAAATTCAGAATTAGATCCACACTGTCGAATGATCTCTGGGAGGGAGGTGGCTTCCCATGGGGAGGAAGGTGCTCCAGATCAGACGTAGCTGGGGAGCAAAGCATCACTGCGCCATTAAGAAGATTAAAGGGGAGAGAGGTAGCATTGTTAAATCAAAAGTAGTTCCCTTTACGCTATTTTTCCCTCCCTTGTCTTTAGGGTGATATGTATATATATATATATATATATATATATATATATATATATATATATATATATATATATATATATATATATATATATATATATATATATATATATATATAATTTGGAAAGGATCACAATTTTGCGCGTGATCAAGATATTCCTATGAGTCCACGGGGAATATGAAACACGAAACACGTGTTTCATTTTCCCCGTTGACTCATAGGAATATATATATATATATATTATATATATATATATATATATATATATATATATATATATATATATATATATATATATATATATACATATATATATATATATATATATATAGCACATATTTTCAAATTCAAAGTCCCTAAAAAATGGAAAGAAAAGTTTTTTCAATGAGTTACAGACCAGAAAACCATCGCTAGGGCAGATATTCAGAGGAAACTGGCGGGAGATTTAACAGTGGACAGATGAACCAGTGATTCGCATTTTCACGAGACAGTGGAGGGCAATATGCCTCTGTCCTAATAATAGTAATGATTTATACTCCACAGAGATATCGAAGGAATGAGAAAGGCCCTAAAGCTGCCAGCGATCTCATTAATTATTTGTCTGGACGTGGAGAGTTGGGAGAGAGAGAGAGAGAGAGAGAGAGAGAGAGAGAGAGAGAGAGAGAGAGAGAGAGAGAGAGAGAGAGAGAGAGAGAGAGAGAGAGAGAGAGAGAGAGAGAGAGAGAGAGAGAGAGAGAGAGAGAGAGAGAGAGAGAGAGAGAGAGAGAGCACGGAGACGCACCAATTGGTTAATTTCCTAGACAGGTTTCGACAGGATTGAATTACGCCATCTAAGTGATAACTAAGTGATAACTAAGTGATAACTAAGGGATCAATCAAGTGGATGAAGGAGAATCATCGTTTTCTAATTGTCTTAGTTTATTTCGCGAAAACTCCAACCAAACATTCTCTCTCTCTACTGAAGATGAGAGGAAATAGCTTCCGATGATTATCATCTCATTTTCATGCGAATAATTACGTGACAGCCGAAGGGTGTCAGGCCCACCGATACATTATCTATTTCCTACCAGAAGATAAAGTGTTCTGGGACTTATGACTCGAGACTTCATTAAACACGAACCCCGACTCAAAACTTGAAAGTTATGGAGTGTCAATGAGACTAGGAAGGTCTTGCTAAATAATTATATATATATATATATATATATATATATATATATATATATATATATATATATATATATATATATATATATATATATATATATATATATATATATATATATATATATATATATATATATATATATATATATATATATATATATATATATATATATATATATATATATATATATATATATATATATATATATATATATATATATGAAGTCTGTTGGGGATGAGAGAGCTTGGGAAGTGAGTCAGTTGTTGTTCGCTGATGATACAGCGCTGGTGGCTGATTCATGTGAGAAACTGCAGAAGCTGGTGACTGAGTTTGGTAAAGTGTGTGGAAGAAGAAAGTTGAGAGTAAATGTGAATAAGAGCAAGGTTATTAGGTACAGTAGGGGTGAGGGTCAAGTCAATTGGGAGGTGAGTTTGAATGGAGAAAAACTGGAGGAAGTGAAGTGTTTTAGATATCTGGGAGTGGATCTGTCAGCGGATGGAACCATGGAAGCGGAAGTGGATCATAGGGTGGGGGAGGGGGCGAAAATTTTGGGAGCCTTGAAAAATGTGTGGAAGTCGAGAACATTATCTCGGAAAGCAAAAATGGGTATGTTTGAGGGAATAGTGGTTCCAACAATGCTGTATGGTTGCGAGGCGTGGGCTATGGATAGAGATGTGCGCAGGAGGATGGATGTGCTGGAAATGAGATGTTTGAGGACAATGTGTGGTGTGAGGTGGTTTGATCGAGTAAGTAACGTAATGGTAAGAGAGATGTGTGGAAATAAAAAGAGCGTGGTTGAGAGAGCAGAAGAGGGTTTTGAAATGGTTTGGGCACATGGAGAGAATGAGTGAGGAGAGATTGACCAAGAGGATATATGTGTCGGAGGTGGAGGGAACGAGGAGAAGAGGGAGACCAAATTGGAGGTGGAAAGATGGAGTGAAAAAGATTTTGTGTGATCGGGGCCTGAACATGCAGGAGGGTGAAAGGAGGGCAAGAAATAGAGTGAATTGGAGTCATGTGGTATACAGGGGTTGACGTGCTGTCAGTGGATTGAAGCAAGGCATGTGAAGCGTCTGGGGTAAACCATGGAAAGCTGTGTAGGTATGTATATTTGCGTGTGTGGACGTGTGTATGTACATGTGTATGGGGGGGGGGGGTTGGGCCATTTCTTTCGTCTGTTTCCTTGCGCTACCTCGCAAACGCGGGAGACAGCGACAAAGTATAAAAAAAAAAAAAAAAAAAATATATATATATATATATATATATATATATATATATATATATATATATATATATATATATATATTATTATTATTATATTATTATACTTTGTCGCTGTCTCCCGTGTTAGCGAGGTAGCGCAAGAAAACAGACGAAAGATTGGCCCAACCTACCCACATACACATGTATATGTATACACGTCCACACACGCACATATACATTCCTATACATTTCAACGTATACATACATATACATACACAGACATATACATATATACACATGTACATAATTCATACTTACTGCCTTTAATCATTTCCGTCGCCACCCCGTTACACATGAAATGACAACCCCCTTCCCCCGCACGCGCGCGAGGTACCCTTAGGAAAAGACAACAAAGGCTACATTTGTTCACACTCTGTCTCTAGCTGTCATGTATACTGCACCGAAACCACAGCTCTCTTTCCACATCCAGGCCCCACAAAACTTTCCATGGTTTAATCCAGACGCTTCACATGCCCTGCTGCAATCCATTGACAGCACGTCAACCCCGGTATACAGCATCATTCCAGTTCACTCTATTCCTTACACACCTTTCACCTTCCTGCATGTTCAGGCCCCGATTACTCCAAATCTTTTTCACTCCAATCTTCCACCTCCAATTTGGTGTCCCACTTCTCCTTGTTCCCTCCACCTCTGACACACATATCCTCTAGGTCAATCTTTCCTCAGTCATTCTCTCCATGTGACCAAACTATTTCAATACATCCTCTTCTGCTCTCTCAACCACACTCCTTTTATTACCACACATCTCTCTTACCCTTTCATTACTTACTCGATCAAACCACTTCACACCACATATTGTCCTCAAATATCTCATTTCCAACACATCCACCCTCCTCTCACAACCCTATCCATAGCCCGTGCCTGGCAACCATATAACATTGTTGGAACCACTATTCCTTCAAATATACATATATATATATATATATATATATATATATATATATATATATATATATATATATAAATATATATATATTTTTTTTTTTTTTTAACTATTCGCCATTTCCCGCGTTAGCGAGGTAGCGTTAAGAACAGAGGACTGGGCCTTTTTTGGAATATCCTCACCTGGCCCCCTCTGTTCCTTCTTTTGGAAAATTAAAAAAAAAAGAAAGGGGAGGATTTCCAGCCCCCCGCTCCCTCCCCTTTTAGTCGCCTTCTACGACACGCAGGGAATACGTGGGAAGTATTCTTAATCCCCTATCCCCAGGGATAATATATATATATATATATATATATATATATATATATATATATATATATATATATATATATATATATATATATATATATATATATATATATATATATATATATATTGATCAGTAATATACGTAGATACTCAACATTTCTCAAATGATATCGTATCGTAATTCAATTATGGAAACTGGAAAGTTAATTTCCATTATAGTGTTACCCAGTCTCTCAATCGGTGTCTCCTGAGGTGGGCAGGTAGGGTTGGTCGCCTCGCCTGGGGGCTTCAGGATGTCAAGAGGAGAGAAGAATATTGTCATCTATTATCTATACTAACTATCTACCTCAGCCATAAGCTGGGAAGTTGAGTCACACACACACACACACACACACACGTCCTGGAGGTGCCTGATGGTAAGACGAAATGCAGTATAACCACAGTATATCTCGTTCTATGCTCAAAAGGTCTGAAAAACATTTCATAGTTTGTGATACCTGTGACTGGATCTTCCCACATAGTTTGTCCTACGTTTCTGTAGTTAGGATGTCCTTATGTTGTAAGAATATCACACCCGTCGAGTCCAGCTTTTCTCTTCATTGTTCTGGCTCGAGTATAAAAGAAAAAAAAATATCAGTATTTGAGGCTTGTTAAAGTTTCACGACGATGAGAATCCTGATTCATTCCATTATCATTGCATGAGCCATTTTGCTGGGGGTATTTTTCAAAAGAATTATCCGAAATTCTATGGTTAATATCGGCAGTTATCCTTGAGCAGACTTCGCTGGGAAATCCGTCCACCTAACCATGTGGAGGTGACCTGATATACAAGGGTAGCCATAGGAGTTTGATTATGAATTAATTCACCAAGGCTTCCAGGGGAGAGGCCACTCAAATATCTCCTCATATCCCTCCCGACAATCTGAGTGAGGGGAAATGAGAGGGACAAGCACACTCTATGAGCTGCAGGTACGTAGCCTGTTGTATTCGCTGTTGGCAAGCTGTTCAGTTGAAGGACTAATTCCCATCAGCTCTCAGACCGAGTGAGACTGTACCTGCCCAGTTTTCTAGCCCATGGTCATAGGGGGTAAAAGTACACTCAAGCTGTTCATATACGCTAGAGGCACATCCAGTTCGACGAGATGGTTGGTTGTTAGGCCTTTAAGGTATATTGACTGCCAGGGTCATTGAGGCAGTCAACATTAAACTACATACGCCAACCACATAATGCTTAACGTCTTCTCCAGGTGTTCAAGATAATTCTAAGACCACAGGTAATGTGAGGATGTATATGGGTCATGGTGAAGAGAACATCAGGAAATAGATTTCTGAATTCTACCTCTAAGGGAACCATTTGGCTGTATCCAATATTTTCGTCCTTCCTTTGCATATACAGTGAACGATATATACGTCCCACCAATTTCTTTTTCTGTTGTCCCGTACCTTCGAAAACTGGTTTACTGATACCAGACGACGTTTGTGTGAGTTAATTGCTAGGGGTCAGAAAGACTGGGGGAAGGGTAGATATTTTTCCAGTGTGTTAAATCAAAGCTCTTTAACCGTACATCATCAATGTAGGGGATCATATCACTGGTGTAGCATAATTGTTATAATCTGAAATCTCATCCTGCCACATGAGATGGAAATACCCTGAAAGAGATACAATACCATTGATGAGAAATACTATTTGTATCCAGGATTATATTCTCGAATCTACTTCATCCTTGATTTTGAACGTAAGGGACACAACATTTTATGACCTGTGGTCCCAACCGGTTGACGTGGCCAGCTTCCTGAGTGCTGCAAAAACCTCATATAGATAGAAGGGACTATTGAGGTGGTAGGTAAGTAGGGGATCCATGAGTTTTCCCCATACTGAAACGGGGGAGGTTAATCTTCAGTTCAGCAGAAGCTTCTGTGTATCGAACATCTCAGTTGTTGACCATGATGCACTTATTGGCAATCGGTCCACAGTTAACCAAGCTGTTCATCCCTCGGGGATGGGTGGAGGGTGATAAAAAAAAAAGAGAACGCACTTACTGTCTATATCTCACCTTTCTCCATTAACAATGGAAATTGATTAAGTCACAATTGTTCAAACCTTATTTTCCCTTGATACTAATTCTAGTTCGACATTTGAAAATCTTACGAAATCTTCAAATATTCAGACATTTTAGCAAATTACTTCCCACAGTTGACAGGTGTGAATATGTATAGTTTATATAGTTTACTTTCATATATCGAATCCAGAAAATTCCTTAAAAGTATTGAAAACGATTATCATAATCTAGAACAATAAGGGACTCATGAAGTGTTATATTTTCTGGTTATTATATCTATTTATATTTCTCGTTATATGGTATCAAATTCCTTTCCAAAAGACTCCACCACTAGACGCCAAAACTTCACATATATTTTAAGAAACCATCATAACCTATGCCATGATAGCTACTGATTCTATAAGATTTTCGCTACAGCTACTGATTCACGAGAATTTCCATATCATTCCTAATTCCTTAAGGTTTCCTTATCGCTAATGACTCCCAAGGATTTATTTTTTGCTTCTGATTCCATAGAGTATCTTTATAGCTTCTGGCTCCATAGGATTTTTCCTTATGGTCACTGATTCCGTAGCATATCCCTATAGCTAATGATTCCCTAGCATATCCTTATAGCTACTGATTTTGTAGGATTTCTTTATAGCCACTAATGCCATAGGTTCTTTTTCCAGACACTGAATCGTAGGATCCCCATTATTTCTCCACTAGCAGGAGTTCTGTAGGGCAAATATTAGCTCTGTGGAAGGTGACCTACGAAAATATGTGGAGAGGTGTAAAGCTGCTCGGAGAAGTGAGGATCTTTTCATCAGGAGAGTAACGCGTGTGTGTGAGAGTAGGAGGAGAGGAGCTTGGAGTATTTCTATAGCAACCAGAGACGCGCAGTAACCTTCTGAAAACCTTCCATTTCGTCATTGCTACGCAATTACTTTGACTTTTCCCCCAACAGCTTGTCGGTCCGTCGATGTGACACTTATCAAGGCAGACGGCAGTCCGGTCCTGAGAGAGAGAGAGAGAGAGAGAGAGAGAGAGAGAGAGAGAGAGAGAGAGAGAGAGAGAGAGAGAGAGAGAGAGAGAGAGAGAGAGAGAGAGAGAGAGAGAGAGAGAGAGAGAGAGAGAACTCTACAGGAAGTCCATACGTGCTCTCTCTCTCTCTCTCTCTCTCTCTCTCTCTCTCTCTCTCTCTCTCTCGTTACTTTACGCCGACACCAGTCTGTCGGCAAACGCACCGTGCCATCAACCTTCCACCACTCCCATCAACAATTATCGTTACACTGGTAACAGAGATGCCAATCAGACGACGCTTCGCCCGACAATTACTCACACCAGACTTCGCTGCTACTCCTTGTCCGCGCATGTGAGCAAAGTCTGCTGCTCCTTGTCCGCGCGTGTGAGCAGCAGCAGCGGCGGTGGCTACTGTTGACCCGCTTACCTACCCCCTCACACCCACAGGGGCACCGCTCACCTTGACGCCCTTACTGATGTCTCCTGAAAGCTCAGTCGCCCATTATCTAGTTGCAGGAAACGATAAATGCTGACCATAATCTGTAGCTCGAACCTAATGGTTCACCTTAATTATTCATATCTTACAAGGATTACAATCAGTGATAAGGATTTCTACTCTGAGGGACTGCTATAGCGAACCAATACGAGTTAAATGTATAAACAAAGAGTAAAGCAACTCCCTCTAGGTAGCGAGTCATGCATGGACTAGGAGCCTCCCACTCCCCAAAATGGATGACTCTTAACTTATAAAAGGATATCTTGAGTAAGCAGACCAGTCCAGTTATACGGAAACACACATGACCGAGTCATCTGTTTATAGGTCGGATAACAGAACTATTGCTGTAGGAACATATTTTTGGACTTACGTGGGGATAGCGATCAGCGTTCCCGACGAGTCGAGCGCATAGGATCGAATCCTGGTTGGGGCAGTCGGTACAGTCAACTCAGCTGTTCATCCACCCCTAGGGAGTTGGACAATAAAATGAGTACCTGCATTAGGTATATATATATATATATATATATATATATATATATATATATATATATATATATATATGTAGCGTTAATGGGATTGATTTGGGCCTCAGTTGCCCGTGCCGTCTCAGCTAACATAGAAATCCAAAAATATAGGAAAAGATGACACTGATATTGTCTGCCGCTGTTGTTCCCCTCCATCCCCCACCTCCCCCTTATGGACACCTATAAAACCCCAGGATCCCTTTCATGCGGCCCCTGCAGCTTCAGAGCCACGTTCCGCGCGGGGGCAGAGATAAGGTGGTCTCCTTTGTGGCGGGAAGGTCTTTCGTCCGCTGACGATGATGCAGTCTGGTTAAATGTGACTTCTTGCTCACAGAGTTACCACTTCAAGGTGGAGCCTGGAAACGTCCATCATATATATATATATATATATATATATATATATATATATATATATATATATATATATATATATATATATATATATATATATATATATATATATATATATATATATATATATATATATATATATATATATATATATTTTTTTTTTTTTTTTTTTTATACTTTGTCGCTGTCTCCCGCGTTTGCGAGGTAGCGCAAGGAAACAGACGAAAGAAATGGCCCAACCCCCCCCCCCCCATACACATGTACATACACACGTCCACACACGCAAATATACATACCTACACAGCTTTCCATGGTTTACCCCAGACGCTTCACATGCCTTGCTTCAATCCACTGACAGCACGTCAACCCCTGTATACCACATGACTCCAATTCACTCTATTCCTTGCCCTCCTTTCACCCTCCTGCATGTTCAGGCCCCGATCACACAAAATCTTTTTCACTCCATCTTTCCACCTCCAATTTGGTCTCCCTCTTCTCCTCGTTCCCTCCACCTCCGACACATATATCCTCTTGGTCAATCTCTCCTCACTCATTCTCTCCATGTGCCCAAACCATTTCAAAACACCCTCTTCTGCTCTCTCAACCACGCTCTTTTTATTTCCACACATCTCTCTTACCCTTACGTTACTTACTCGATCAAACCACCTCACACCACACATTGTCCTCAAACATCTCATTTCCAGCACATCCATCCTCCTGCGCACATCTCTATCCATAGCCCACGCCTCGCAACCATACAACATTGTTGGAACCACTATTCCCTCAAACATACCCATTTTTGCTTTCCGAGATAATGTTCTCGACTTCCACACATTTTTCAAGGCTCCCAAAATTTTCGCCCCCTCCCCCACCCTATGATCCACTTCCGCTTCCATGGTTCCATCCGCTGACAGATCCACTCCCAGATATCTAAAACACTTCACTTCCTCCAGTTTTTCTCCATTCAAACTCACCTCCCAATTGACTTGACCCTCACCCCTACTGTACCTAATAACCTTGCTCTTATTCACATTTACTCTCAACTTTCTTCTTCCACACACTTTACCAAACTCAGTCACCAGCTTCTGCAGTTTCTCACATGAATCAGCCACCAGCGCTGTATCATCAGCGAACAACAACTGACTCACTTCCCAAGCTCTCTCATCCCCAACAGACTTCATACTTGCCCCTCTTTCCAGGACTCTTGCATTTACCTCCCTAACAACCCCATCCATAAACAAATTAAACAACCATGGAGACATCACACACCCCTGCCGCAAACCTACATTCACTGAGAACCAATCACTTTCCTCTCTTCCTACACGTACACATGCCTTACATCCTCGATAAAAACTTTTCACTGCTTCTAACAACTTGCCTCCCACACCATATATTCTTAATACCTTCCACAGAGCATCTCTATCAACTCTATCATATGCCTTCTCCAGATCCATAAATGCTACATACAAATCCATTTGCTTTTCTAAGTATTTCTCACATACATTCTTCAAAGCAAACACCTGATCCACACATCCTCTACCACTTCTGAAACCGCACTGCTCTTCCCCAATCTGATGCTCTGTACATGCCTTCACCCTCTCAATCAATACCCTCCCATATAATTTACCAGGAATACTCAACAAACTTATACCTCTGTAATTTGAGCACTCACTCTTATCCCCTTTGCCTTTGTACAATGGCACTATGCACGCATTCCGCCAATCCTCAGGCACCTCACCATGAGTCATACATACATTAAATAACCTTACCAACCAGTCAACAATACAGTCACCCCCTTTCTTAATAAATTCCACTGCAATACCATCCAAACCTGCTGCCTTGCCGGCTTTCATCTTCCGCAAAGCTTTTACTACCTCTTCTCTGTTTACCAAATCATTTTCCCTAACCCTCTCACTTTGCACACCACCTCGACCAAAACACCCTATATCTGCCACTCTGTCATCAGACACATTCAACAAACCTTCAAAATACTCATTCCATCTCCTTCTCACATCACCGCTACTTGTTATCACCTCCCCATTTACGCCCTTCACTGAAGTTCCCATTTGCTCCCTTGTCTTACGCACCCTATTTACCTCCTTCCAGAACATCTTTTTATTCTCCCTAAAATTTACTGATAGTCTCTCACCCCAACTCTCATTTGCCCTTTTTTTCACCTCTTGCACCTTTCTCTTGACCTCCTGTCTCTTTCTTTTATACTTCTCCCACTCAATTGCATTTTTTCCCTGCAAAAATCGTCCAAATGCCTCTCTCTTCTCTTTCACTAATACTCTTACTTCTTCATCCCACCACTCACTACCCTATATAGTAAGAATACATATATATACATATATATATATATATATATATATATATATATATATATATATATATATATATATATATATATATATATATATATATATATATATATATATATATATATATATATGTATATATATATATATATATATATATATATATATATATATATATATATATATATATATATATATATATATATATATATATATATATATATATATATATATATATATATATATATATATATATATATATATATATATATATATATATATATATATATTTATTTATTTATGCTGTCAATAACAAAGCAAAGACAGTTCACATGTCCTGAATAACACATGCACTCAAAACCAAAGCAAAAACTGTGTTCATGTTCTTCAATAACAAAGCAGAATCAGTCCACCTATCCCCAGTAACAGACTGAACACACGTTCTCAGTAACAAAACAAAAACTCTGTGCATGTTCTTCAATAACACAGCAGAAGCTGTACACATGTTCTCGATTAAAATGAAATAGAAACTGTGCATTTGCCCTCAATGACAGTTAGAACTGTTATATACATGTTCTCGAAAAAGAAACATTCTGTAGAAACTGTCATTCTAAAACAGTGATAATAATAATCCCAATATAGCAAAAGCTGTGAAGAAAAAAAAAAGAAAAAATGGAAAATATTTGAACACTTATATTCAACCAGAAATTTCTACGACAACGTAATACCAAAACAGCAGCAATATCACTTTGCCGAACTTCACGACAAGTTGTTTAAAAGAAAAGTTCATGAGGAGTTTACGAGACTGTCAATTAGTATATTGCAACCCCACGTGATGAAATGTCTCCGGCGTTTTCACGTTTTTTCTACCCATGAAATCTAATGATCCCCTTTTAAGGTACTGATTATTCATGGGACATAGCTATTTACGGTATATGCCTAGATAAAGCGGAGAGAAAGTACCTGTTTATCTTTGCCTTTAGATTAAGGAGTTAACTGTCACATGATTATGTGGAAGATAAAGAAGGTTATTTTGACTCCATGAACAGTAGAATATATCATACCATGTCTTGGTATCTTATACAGGAATATTAGTTAATATTGCACAGTCTATTGCCTTGTTTATCTTCTATGTGGACTCTTAAAGAGAATAACATTACGTAAGTGCGTTGCATGTACGCGAATAGTCTATCTGAAAGAGGCATTTGATACTACGTTAGTCATAGTATCTTACGGCATCATTCCGAAAAAATAAGATAGAAAAATGTTTAGGATCTTTCATCAGTTAATTACGATGGCAAATCTTACTTCGGATCGAGAGAAGAAAAAGAATGAAAAAACGCTCAGGATCTCTTATCAATTAACTGCCCTGGCTAATCTTACTACGAATCGAGGAAAAGAAGAAAGGTAATCTTTGAACAAAATGTCTTTTGTTAAATGTTCTTTTCTTCCAAGTCCATGGCAAAAGTATTGTTGAATCTGCCACAGATATTCTTTTTTTTCTCTATTCCTAAACAAAAGTTACCTTTTTTGTCTTTGGACACTTTTATCGCTCCAGGGCTATTGTCTATTTTCATTTCTTTTTGATATTTCTTAAATTGAAACTGAAAACAAAACAAACAGAACAGCGCTCGATGATATATATTTATCAAAAGCAATCTTTAATTGTATTTACCAGCACATCAAGGCTGATTTCTGTCGCATGCAAATACATGCTGAGAGAGAGAGAGAGAGAGAGGAGAGAGAGAGAGAGAGAGAGAGAGAGAGAGAGAGAGAGAGAGAGAGAGAGAGAGAGAGAGAGAGAGAGAGAGAGAGAGAGAGAGAGAGAGAGGAGAGAGAGAGAGAGAGAGAGAGAGAGAGAGAGAGAGAGAGAGAGAGAGAGAGAGAGAGAGAGAGAGAAAGAGAGATGAAGGAGTTCTTCACAATCATTGATGGCTTTTCCCCTTTGCATCACTTCTCCTTGAGTACGATAGCACGACCCTTAAGCACGGCCTCCTCCCCCTGGGTACAATGACCTGATCCTTTGACTGGAACCCTTACATATATTGCTATTTACATTTCATATTTATCATACTTAACCGCTGTTTCCCGCGTGAGCAAGGTAGCGCAAGGAAACAGACGAGGAATGGCCCAACCCACCTACATACACATGTATGTACATAAACGCATATATATATATATATATATATATATATATATATATATATATATATATATATATATATATATATATATATATTATATATATATATATATATATATATATATATATATATATATATATATATATATATATATATATATATATATACATATATATATATAGTAATCACATACACGTACAACCGCTGGCTGTCTAACATACACAAACATCATCCTCTCTCTCTCTCTCTCTCTCTCTCTCTCTGCCCTCCCTACAGCTCTCCCAGCCCCCTCTTCTCCCTCCCTTGAGTGCCTGCTCGTCACTCAAGCAGTTCCTGAGCGGTTTGTTAGTTTGATGTGAGATGGCGGGCCGGCGAGTCTCTCAAGGACTCTTGAATTATATATGTGTTGATCCTCTCTACTCATGAGGAGGGAAGGATGGGTGAGGAGTGAGGGGAGAGGAGGGAGGGAGGAAAGGTAAAAAAAATGAAAATAGTGAGGGGTGAGGGGGAACTGTGGAGGGTTGTAAGGGAGGGAGGAGAGTTAGGAGTGAGAGAAGAGGTGGAAGATAATGAGGAAAAGGGAGGAAGGCTATAAGCAAGCGGGTAGAATTAGGAAGTGAGACTTGTAGTGGGGTGAGTTATGAGGGAGGAAAGAGAATTAAGAATGAGGATCAGGAATGAGGGACAAGGCGGATGCTTATGAGGGAGGGGGGAGAGGTAGGAGTGAGGGTAGTTCTGTGTATAAGTATAAAGATCATGCAGTTCCACACACATCGAAATATTACACAGGAATCCAACTTGCAGCAGAAATCTTACATACAAGCGAGAGGAGAGGTAGAATCGTATACTCCATGGCATCTCATGACTAAGGGGTAAAACCTGGAGAAAATACATGTATCAGAAATGAGCAGCTATACTGACTATGGAGAACTAAGAGAAAAGAAAAGAAAAAAATATTTTCTCCTCATTGCATTGAATACGTCCTTTACTTCACTATTGTTTCTTTTTTTTCGTTTATTTCTTAATCACACCATTCGATTTCCATAACTTTTGTCTATCCTTCCTTTATGTAGGTTAGAATTAAGTTTACATTATGGATAAGGGAACGAGTTCTGATCCTTGACTACGTGTCATCAGAGTTACAGACTGTGAGTGATTCTGGCCAGGAAAGTGGACGCAGCATCTCCTATTTAGCACGGATTTAGAAAAAACAGGAGGAACTCAAACAGCTCTATAGCTACAATAACAGAAATACTAGCAATAGAAAAAGCTGAAAACCATCAAGTAAACATAGTATTAAGAGATGTCTCTAAAGCATTTCTTTCTTTTTTTTTTTCAAAAGAAGGAACAGAGAAGGGGGCCAGATGAGGATATTTCCCTCAAAGGCCCAGTCCTCTTTTCTTAACGCTACCTCGCTAATGCGGGAAATGGCGAATAGTATGAAAGAATATAGGACTCAAATATGAAATACTACAACTAGGAATTCCGAAACCATACGAACAACTTCTCTGTTACAAACTGGAAGACAGAGAAGCATGCTTGAATACAGGTAATGGTGTAGGAAACCCTGTACAACTGCAGAGTGGTGTCCCTTAAGGCGCATGCCTCTCACCAACTTTATCTATTATATATATACATCATTAAACAGAATCCCCATCCCTCACCCCACTCACAAATCCTCCAAAACTCCTCCACTCCCCAATCCTAAGGTCCAATCAACGCCAAGGAAGAGTTACTTCCATCTTTACTTCAGCCACAATCAGGCAGTCCGTCACCTGTCTTGCACACTTCCAGCGTCTCTAGGTCACTCCCACCACTTTCCTCTTACTTCCAGTACCTCTGAGTCACTCCTGATACGTCTGATTCCTTCTTACCACCTTTTCTCACTCCTAACATCTATTTCTCACTCCTTACATCTATTTCTCACTCCTAGCACCATTATTTCACACTCCTAGCATCTTTTTTTCACTCCTAGCATATTGGTCTCCACTCATATAACCTTTCCTCACTCCTAACATCATGTTTCTCTCACTCTTAGTACTTTTTTTTGTCATTCCTGACACCTTTTTCCTCACTCCTAAAATCTACCTCACTCCTAACATCTTCCTCCATCCTAGCATCCTTTTCTCATTCTTAGCACCTTTTTCTCTCACTCCTCACACCTTTCTCACTTTCAGCATCCTACAACCCTTTTGAACACTCCTACCACCCTTTTTAACACTCTTACCACCCTTTTTAACACTCTTAGCACACTTTTTAACACACCTAGCACCCATTTTAACGCTCTTAGCACCTTTTCTCAACCCTAGAAAATGCTCTCACTTTTTGTACCTTTTTTCCTCAATCTTAGCAACCTTTTTCCCAGCCCTATCACCTTCCTCTCACTCGCATCACATCTTTCTCGCTTTAAAAGAGTAAAAAGAGCCAAACTTAATCACACGTTCTTTACGACAACTGATAACTCTTTCACCCGTTCACACCACCTCTTCCCACTGTTCCCAATTGTACCCCTCACTTCTAACACCACCATCCTGGCCTTCTTCCGAATCCCATCCACCTGTTCCCCCGCCTCCCTCACTTTGAGAGCGTCCTCCGCCCCATTGGTAGGACGCCCTGAAATGGTATCATTTCCAGGGAAAGGATACTTGGTACGTTACTAATCCACGGGAGGTACGAGTGTTTTTGTTCACAGCGGGAAGATATCGCACGCCTCTCCTGCTGCAGATGAGAGCACCAGGATTCCGGGATCTCTGGCGTTGACAGTCCACCCTCACACAATCGCGCTCTCTCTCTCTCTCTCTCTCTCTCTCTCTCTCTCTCTCTCTCTCTCTCTCTCTCTCTCTCTCTCTCTCTCTCTCTCTCTCTCTCTCTGTGTCTTTGTCTCCTTTTCATTCTCCATCATCATTATTCTCTCTCTCTCTCTCTCTCTCTCTCTCTCTCTCTCTCTCTCTCTCTCTCTCTCTCTCTCTACTGGGTCTCCAACGGCCTTGCCTGGGTCTCCAGCAGCCTTGCCTGGGTCTCCAACAGCCTTGTCTGAGTTTCCAACAGCCTTGCCTGGGTCTTCTGTGTGTGTGTGTGTGTGTCTATATCCTTGACGCGGGCGCCTCTGTTCCCGGATCCTGCTTACACTCCTCTGATATCCCATTTTGTCTCAGGCAAAATACCTTTAAACCCGTATTTACCCGAGCCTCCCCTGTGGCTGTCGAACGCCCGCTATCACCTACTGACATTTGTTCTATTCATGAGATTTCCCAGGATGCATTTTCTTTTCATGACTGTAACTGAAAAGGCATTTATTTTGACGTCAGTAATGCAAAAATGAACCCGGATTTCATGCTTTTTTTTTTTTTTCCTAAACTTCGACCAACTTCTATACAATTCTAATTCTCAAAATACAAATGCTATATAGATATATTCTTAAAGTACTGGCAGCTATTGCTGAAAGATATTAGAAAAGATAGAGAATAGCGAGATTACTATCTTCCAAACCATTCACTCGTGGCGCACCAAAATGCAGGTGTTCCCTATGCTGTTCTCAGATCTCCAGTTCATGCAACGGCTGCTGCTGCAGTATCTCTCATGACTGCATGGCCAGAATGCATGTCGTTCTTTCCCTCGAAACTCCGTAGAAAGCATTTGTCTCTAGCTCACAAGCACTTCAGTGATATTAAGGTATGAGCAATTCTGGGATTAAGGAATTCCCCAAGACGTCCGGAAGCACCTATTTTGAACGAGATGCCAAATAAAGAATAGATAAATGAGTAAGATAAATGAATTGATATGTTAATGAATAGGAAAAGGAACCAAGAAAGAGGCGTATCCTGCTTGCGGTAACTACGGGAGTAGAGTCACCTTTGTCGAAAAGCTTCTCCCACTGGTGGAGTCCAAACCTTTCCCTGCTACCGACTGTAGCACAGCTTAAATGCTGTAGGAACCCTCTAGAGAAATGGAGCTGTAGTTATATATATTGATACTAACGCAGAAAGTTTTTATAAATCTCTTTCCCAGGTTATAAAGGTGAGCTCACACTCTGCACAACATACGTAGTGGCACTGTATCTGTATTGGCACTGGTATCTGGTGATCCACAGATCCTGAGGTGGCACTGGATAAGGCCCTGAGACTAGTGCCAGTACACGAGGAGCTGCTGTACCCATAATATTGTCACTGGATAAGGCCGTGAGACTAGTGCCTGTACACGAGGGGCTGCCGTACCCATACTGTGGCACTGGGTGACGGCTATGAGGCTAATGCCAGTACACGAAGAGCTGCCGACCTATAATGTGGCACTGGGTGACGGCTTTGAGACTGGTACTGGTGTCTGGGGAGCCACCAGCCAGTGATGTGGTACTGGGTGAGGTACTAGGAGAGCCACGGGCCCGTCAGAGTCCATTTAGCTGCTACTTCGCTGGTGTACACACGGCGCTGCTGCAGTAAATTGGGGGATCGAGAGCAGATACGACTCATATTTCACGAGAGAGAGAGAGAGAGAGAGAGAGAGAGAGAGAGAGAGAGAGAGAGAGAGAGAGAGAGAGAGAGAGAGAGAGAGAGAGAGAGAGAGAGAGAGAGAGAGAGAGAGAGAGAGAGAGTTATAAACACCTACGTTTACAGATTGATGGATGCAGGCAGACTAGTATGTAGGAAGAGAACCAGCTCTACGAAAAAAGAAAAACCTTAATGAACCATATCGACAGTTAATCGACATATTCACTTGGCTGGATGTCTCTCATTCGTCTTTCCACACGCCTCCACCTCTCATCTCCCCTTTCCCTCCTCTCCCATCTCCCCTCGCCTTCTCTCCTCCCCCTCTCATTATCCCCCCTTCTCCTCCTTACCCTCCACACACGGGGAGCTCATCTCACCATGTTCAGTTCCCCTCATAAGTTATTCCCCCGGACGTCCTCACTTCCCCTCATCGGGTTCTTCGCTGCATTCTTCCTGCGTCCGTCACTCGTGTATTCCCCCTCTTTTTGTCTTCTCTGCTTCCCCTTCTCCCTCGCCACTTTCTCTTTCTTTATTTCCCATTGACGAAGTTACTTTTATTGGCCATCTATACCACAGCCTCCATCTTTTGCAATCATGTCTTACTCTTCAGCATCCCATTGTACCCACGGCTGGAGCCACCAGGTCTGGCAGAGACTCCGTTCCTCATGGTCTTGTTATTGGTGAATTAGGTGCTCTTACATCCCCCGGGAGAGGGGGTTTCCATATTCGTGGAGTCTTCCAGCCCCGGGACGAGACCCCACGTGTGTGTGTTTGTGTGTGTGTGTGTGTGTGTGTGTGTGTGTGTGGAAGGGACGACTACACGTGCGTGTGTGTGGATATTTCGCCGACTTTACTACAGGATGTACTCGACTCTCAGGATGTTTTACGGGCGATGGATATTGGGATGTGACTCGAGGTGCACGGCTATGTCATCCTCAGCTGGGCGCTCCGCCAAACGCGCACGACATCACTGGAGGTTTTGAACAGGATTTACTCAAGGGTTTGTTTACGGTCGTGCCATTTCCCTGCGGGGGTTGGCTAAGGCTTAAGCACCGACTCCATTGCTCCAGGTCACAACTCTCCTCTCCTTTCCGTGGGTAAGATAAAGGAGAGTGTAGGGAGGTTAAGGGAGTTGAGAGAAAGATACAGGCACTGGAGTTGCTATTCGAAACCCCTTTTTACGTTCTATTCCGATGAGGTTTTGCATTCGAAGTGTATAAGTCACTTCTGTAAGTAGGAAAGAATATCCCCGTCTTTCTTTTTTTCCCCCTCAAATAGGGTTTGAGAGTCTGAGATGGGAGGGTAGACGTAAAAGATATGGGTCTGTTTACGATGATAGAGAGAAAGACAACGTTTCCTCGGTGTCTGCTTTACTAACTTAGACAGCGTCATAAGATGGAGGAGAATAAAGTAATGAGCGTTAGTAGATAAAAAAAAAATTTAGATAGTGATATCAAAGTCGGAGGAAAACCATGGAGAGGTCTTTGAGACCTGGTTATGGATAAGGGGTTGTGGCTTTGGCGCATTTATACATGACAGACGAAGAGAAGACGTGAGCAAATAATACCATTTCTTTGACTGTTCCTGTCACAACCTCGCCAAAAGAGGGAGCTGGAGGACACGTATAAAAATAATCAATAGATGAAACAAAGAAAGATCGAGACATGAAGGTCAGTGGAGATATAGAAGAAAAGATAAAGATGATGAGAAAGACGAAGTAGAGGGAATATCGAAGCTGGAGAGACAGATGAAAGCACAGAAACAACAAACACATATGCAGGGTATGAAAAAATAAGCAAAGCACAGCATTTGTCAAACATTGATAACTCTGGCGTCCCGTCCTCTCTCTCTCTCTCTCTCTCTCTCTCTCTCCTCTGTGTTTTATACCAGCTCACCTCTCCCTCACCTTGGCGAGGTACCGCCGGGAACAGATGACTGAGCCTTCGAAGGAAAAATACTCGCTAGGTTACTTCTTCTTTACCCTGCGTGAGAAAGCTGATCCAGGATGCAAAGATTTCCAGTCCCTTCCCACCGCTCCCACCTCTCTTTGTCACCTTCTGCAACATGCAAGAGATGCATGGGTTGTGTTCTTTCTTCCCTGTCCCCAAGAATGATGATGATAATGATGATCATAGAAATAATGACAATGATAATAGTGATAATAGTAATAATGATATTAATAATACCAATACCACTGATAATAATATTGATAATATTAACAATAATAATAATAATAATAATAATAATAATAATAATAATAATAATGATAATAATAATTATAATAATAATAATGATAATAATAATAATAATAGTAATAAAAGTAATAATAATAATAATAATAATAATAATAATAATAATAATAATAATAATGATAATAATAATAATAATAATAATGATAATAATAATAATAATAATAATAATAATAATAATAATAATAATAATAATTATAATAATAGTAATAATAATAATAATAATAATAATAATAATAATAATAATAATAATAATAATAATAATTATAATAATAATAATAATATTAATAATAATAATATTAATGTAAATAATGATGATAATGATAATGATACTAAGAATAATGACAATAATTGAAGTTGTCATTATCACTATTCTGCTTCTTCTCCCTCAAATTATTATGATTATCACTATCATAATTCTTATTATCATTATCATTATGGCTATCACCTCTGTTGGCAATCATATTACTACTACTACTACGACTACCACCACAACAACTACTACTACTACTCCTACTAGTGATCCTACACCTAACATGGGAAAAATCTACTACTAATGATAATGATGATCACCATGGCATTAATATCATCATCATCATCATGCTCAATAATGTATCTTCAGGAATATTAGAGTTCCATCTTAATATTCACTTTGACTCTTGGGATGAGTCTCCTACTATCTCCATTACTAGTGCTGATCTCCTACTATCTCCATTACTAGTGCTGATCTCCTACTATCTCCATTACTAGTGCTGATCTCCTACTATCTCCATTACTAGTGCTGATCTCCTACTATCTCCATTACTAGTGCTGATCTCCTATTATCTCCATTACTAGTGCTGATCTCCCATACTCCCCCATCACTAAGACACTTGTATCCCATATCCATTATGGTGAGTCCCTCTCTCTCCTCCCCCTTTCCTTCGTCTTAAATGCCAAATTACGCCGGTTATCGCAGCGGGGGCGCTCTTTGGGGAAGAGAGAGGGGGAAGGTGGAACTTAGGGTGCTGGATTTCCTCCCCTCCTTGTCGCTCTGAGGACGATGGGACAGGCCCCCGCCTCCCCCCCTCTTGTTTGGCCAATCTAGATCCCTGCTCTATCTCTGCCGGACTGGGTTATGTAGTTCGTATTTCCTATCATTGACTCGATTAAGTTTTGTTACAAACTCTCTCTCTCTCTCCCTCTCTCTCTCTCTCTCTCTCTCTCTCTCTCTCTCTCTCTCTCTCTCTCTCTCTCTCTCTCTCTCTCTCTCTGGTTTTAGTTCATAATTTTATCAGTTCCTGAATGAAGTTTTAATACTCATCCTCTCTCTCTCTCTCTCTCTCTCTCTCTCTCTCTCTCTCTCTCTCTCTCTCTCTCTCTCTCTCTCTCTCTCTCTCTCTCTCTCTCTTCGTCCTCACCTGCCTGTTCTTTTAATACTTCTTTCGTTCGTTTTTTCTTCTGGACGTACGTAAATTTACTTTCCCCGTTTTCTTCTTAAACTCGGGTTTATCTTCCCTTAGCTTCTTCTTAGTTGATTTTGCTTCCCTCTTTTCTCTCCTTCAACTTGGCTTTTTTTTCTTCTCTTGGAGTAGGGTTCGATTCCCTCTGTATCTTAGAGCCACTTTTAATTCTTTTTATTTTTGCCTTTTATTTTGAATATTTTTGTCTTTATACATTAGATTTTGCTTAACTTCTCCGTTTTTCTTTTAAATGGCCTATTATTTCTAACCCTCTTTTAGTGCCCCTTGACCATCCATTTTCCTCCATTCCTTAGTTAATGCGTTCAGACTGCTTCTGTTTTCCTTTGTTCCTTTGCTTATCTAATCATTCCCTACACCCACTGTCATAGCCCTACCTCCTCACTCTTCCATCAAGAAGGATAATTTATTCTCTTCTCTCTCCCTTCTCTCTCTCTCTCTCTCTCTCTCTCTCTCTCTCTCTCTCTCTCTCTCTCTCTCTCTCTCTCTCCCCCCTCTCTCTCTCTCTCTCTCTCTCTCTCTCTCACACACACACACAGGGGCCAAGTAATCCCAGTCTGGCATCGTAAGTAAGTAGATCTTTAATCTTCTTTCAGCTGCTGGTTTGTCCTTAAACACCTCGCCTCCACGTCTCTTGCATAACTCGCCGTTAAAAAGTCTTTAGTTTTGTAAGGATCTTTTTTTTCTATCCTTCTTCTGTCTTGGATTAGGATGTGAGTAATTCACGTTCCTTGTCAGAGGTTTGAGTTATCCTTTCTCTTGATGAACCTGAGAACCTAATCTTGTCAGGCTGAGTAGGCGAGAGATTTTCCCGTTTTCTTTATATCTTCTCATCTTACTCCGTTTCCCACTTGATCGTCAAGGTTCTCCAAATCTCGCTCGCTCCAGGTGTCGGATGTCTCCCGCTCCATCACATCCCTGAATATCCAGTTTCTTTACCATCACCGAACTTCTGTCCTCGTTCTCCTTGGCATCTTTATCCACGACCTTTTGGCATCCCTTGTCGTCGCTCTCGACGCCCTATCACCATCTAGTGGCGCTGCCTCGATGTTCTATTGGCATTCTTCTGGCTTCCGGTTAGGGTTCAATTGCCATCTTTTGGTTTCCTGTTAGCGTCCTACTGGCGTCTTTTTGCGTCCGGTTTTGTGTTCTGTCGGCGCCTTTCGGTGTCCGTTTAGGGTTCTATTGGCGTCTTTTGGTGTCCAGTCAGTGTTCTATTGACGCCTCTTGGTGGCAGGTTAGCGCTCTGTTGGCGTCTTTTGACGTCCCCTTTGCTTTCTTTTGGCGTCTTTTGGCGTCCCCTTGGCGTTATGTTGATATCTCTTGGCTTTGCCTTGGTGTTTACCGGTATCTCTCCTGCGTCCCCTTGCCTTCTTATCGGTATCCTATGGCGCGTACCTTGACGTCCTATTGACATCAATTGACGTCTCCTTGACATCCTATTGGCATCTTTTCGCCCTGCCCAGGTGCTCCATATTCAATCTTTGGCGTTCCCTTGGTATCCTATTCATATCCTTTGGAGCCGCCTTGATATCCTATCGCTTCTGTTATCCCTTCAACATACACACCTTTCAGCATCAATCCCCACATCCCTTGCATCACCAAGCGTATCTCCTTCCTCTATCCTTCCGGCGTCCTCCCACCCCAGGTCGCCTCCTCCGGCTCCGTCCAAGGAGACGTCAGCGACTATCCAGGGCGAAGCGTCTTCGCCAGCAAGAGCGGCAGTAAAGAGGGACAAGAAGGGCCACAAAGAGGCACATTAGCATACGTTCATCAATCATCTCGGCTGACGGACCGTCCTCGCTGCTCGCGCCCTGTTGTCATCCTCTGCCTCCCTGATGCTTCTTATGCTCAACTGGGGATGTAGGTATATATATATATATATATATATATATATATATATATATATATATATATATATATATATATATATATATATATATATATATATATATATATATATATATATATATATATATATATATATATATATATATATATATATATCAACTGTCAGTAACAACTGACTGATATTTCTCTCTTGTGTCTCCCCTGATGATGTGATTATTACACGAAAGTGCACTTGGGAACTGTTCGTGTTTCATTTTCCCGTGGACTCATAGGAATGCATATATATATATATATATATATATATATATATATATATATATATATATATATATATATATATATATATATATATATATATATATATATATATATATATATATATATATATATATATATATATATATACATACATACATACATTTCACACCATAGAGGTATAAAATTGGTAAGTTGTATGGGAGAGTTGAGAGCTCTCGTGGTGAAGGCATGTGCAGAGCATCAGACCTGGAGCCTAAAGAGAACCGGAAAAGATGGAGTGAAAAAGATTTTGAGAATTTAGAGGCTGAACATGCAGGAGGGTGAAAGGCTTACAAGGGTTAGAATGAATTGGAACGATGTGGTTTACTCAGGGTCGACGTGCTGTTCAAGAACGGAACCACATCAATGCATCTATGCAATTATGTAGTTATGTGTCCATACATTTATATAAAGCATCTATATGTACAAGTCTTTGGATATACCATCCAAGTGCAGTACCGTTTAATCCTATTCTCTGCCTCTAAACCTTTTCCTTCTAGAAGCAAAGAAATTGGTACCAATACCACTTCGCACTATGTACGAGGAGAAAACTTTATGTTTTCTTATTTCGCAACGTCTAAAAAGGCGCCCGAAGAGAACTATATGGGGTATGCATTACCGTCAGTCGGATTTTGCAGAGGAATTGGATTTTCGAGAGATTACACCCTCAGTTCCGCCATCCTGAGGGTGGATTTATGTGGGCGGGACATCGAGAGGCAGCGGGAGTAAAGGATTTCCAGTTGAGCCGGAATTTACCTCCCATTTTGACATCCAATTACAAGAGCGCTTTGTGCAGTCTCCGGTTACCTCGTGCCTCTCGATGTGGGGCAGATATTTATGTTAAAGTGAAGATCACATTGTGCTGGAGTAATGTCTGCTGGAGTAGTGGCCCTGTGCCGGAGTTATGTCCGCTGCAGAGGAGTTTATCTGCTTTGATGGCACTGCGTTGGAGTAATGTCTGCCGTAATGAAATAGTGTTGGAGCAATGTCTCCTATTGGCACTGTGTTGGAGTAATATCTCCTTTATTGCCACTGTATTGGAGTAACATCTCCTTTACTTCCACAGTGTTGGAGTAATCCCACCCCCACTGCAAAACCTACCCATCCATTCAAATCATGCATCACACACAACCCATTGGATTCGCATCTTCCACTGCTCCCTCAAGTTCTCTTCAGGAGAGCATCCTTAACCTCACCTTCTCTATCATTACACGATGCATATGAAACCATTAGCAGACATTCTTGGCCTCTTCCATCCGAATTTCACAGAGGATAATCTTGGCCTGCCACCGCTGCAGTCACACGGCTCATCCATCATTAGCAATGCCACACAGTCATTTGCATAACCATCCGCATCATCCTATGAGCTTGATCTTGCACCTTTCGTTTCAGCTACGAGGTCCTAGTGCCTTTGTCTCGTTTCTGAGAAACCAGTCACGTTGTATTTTCTCCTCTTAATTGTGCCACCAGATTCCCCGCCTTTTTAATTCGTCCTTCACTTTTTCCACATCCCTTATCATTTTACTTCCACATTTCTTTTATCCATCCTTCACTTCTTCCACATTCCTTAGTGTCTTCCATACAGAACTACATCTTATGTCTATGGCTGCTGCAGACACGCTCCTTCCATCTGTGGCTACTTGTAGCGCATTTGTAGCGAGATATTGGCAAAGCTTTGGTCCCCAACCTCGACCACAGAAGAGGCTAGGAAAAAATGACATGAACGCCAAATACCCGAGGTAGCCATCCTACCATGTTGATAAAATATATCATATTTCTTTCCCATCGCCACCCCGCCAAACATGAAATGACATCCTGGATCAAAGAGAACTGAATTAAGTCTTTGCCAAATCTAAGTTACGGTTCGATCCCCTACCCACTTACCATTTTCTTTTTTCAAAATATTTCACAAGACTTCCTCTGTTACACAATGTCTTTCATTTTCACGTATTTTTGTGTTTTTTTGCTTATGTCTCGATATTTCCTCTTTCATTTATCTTTATCTTTGTTCATTTTCATATCCCTTAACGTTCTAAGATATCATTTTAGATTTCTTTCAAAAGCCATTACCTGAATGAAGTTGGAATGTCATATTTGAAAGTAGCAGACTCAAGAGCAGCCGTGGTTATACTCAAGAGCAGTGGTGGTTATACTCAAGAGCAGCAGTGGTTGTACTCAAGAGCAGCAGTGGTTATACTCAAGAGCAGCACTGGTGGTTATACTTTAACGCAGCGGTTGTTATACTCCAGAGCAGCAGTGGTTATACTCAAGAGCAGTGGTGGTTATACTCAAGAGCAGCGGTGGTTATACTCAAGAGCAGCAGTTGTTGTACTCAAGAACAGCAGTGGTTATACTCAAGAGTACTGGTGGTTATACTCTAGAGCAGCTGTTGCTATACTCAAGAGCAGCAGGGGTTATACTCCAGAGCAGCAGTGGCTATACTCCAGAGCAGCAGTGGCTATACTCCAGAGCAGCGGTGGCTATACTCCAGAGCAGCGGTGGTTATATTCAAGAGCAGCGGTGGTCATACTCAAGAACAAAGGACGTCATACTCAAAGGTAGCAGCAGTCATACTTCAGAGTAGCCCTGGTGCTCATATAAGAATATAGCTGCCTCTGAGTACTCTTTTGTATCCATGACTGTACCCATGAGTACAAAGACTGTAACCGTGAGGATAAAGACTGTCCGTGACAGTGATGACTGTATCCGTGAGTACAAAGGCTGTACCCTTGAGTACAGCCACTGTACCTTCGAATCCAACGAATGTACCCTCTAGTACCATGACTGTATCCTTGAATACAAAGGCTGTACCCTTGAATACAACCACTGTACCTTCGAATACAACGAATGTACCCTCTAGTGCCACGACTGTATCCTTGAATACAAAGGCTGTATCCTTGAATACAACCACTGTACCTTCGAATACAACGAATGTACCCTCTAGTGCCACGACTGTATCCTTGAATACAAAGGCTGTATCCTTGAATACAACCACTGTACCTTCGAATACAACGAATGTACCCTCTAGTACCACGACTGTATCCTTGAGTACAAAGGCTGGCCCATTGAGTACAATCACTATACCTTCGAATACAACGAATGTACCCTATAGTGCAACAACTGTACCCTTGAGTACAAAGGCTGTATCCTTGAGTACAATGCTCTACCCTTGAGTACAACGACTATACCGCTTGACTACAAAGAGCAGCCCACGTTCAACACGGGGACTTCAGGAAAATGAATGCCTTCCTTAGAGTTGCACATTCAGGGTTGTAAAGAACAGTATTCAAAGGAGTGAGTCAACGATACCAAGGGGTCTTATCCCCATTCTTACAGTAAAATAGAAAAAATATAGGAAATTATATATATATATATATATATATATATATATATATATATATATATATATATATATATATATATATATTTGGAAATATATATAATATATATATATAATATATATATATATATATATATATAATATATATATATAATATTGGAAAGGATCACAATTTTGCGCGTGATCAAGTATATTCCTATGAGCCCACAGAAACTCATAGGAATATATATATATATATATATATATATATATATATATATATATATATATATATATATATATATATATATATATATATATATATATATATATATATATATATATATATATATATATATATATATATATATATATATATATATATATATATATATATATATATATATATATATATATATATATATATATCCCTGGGGATAGGGGAGAAAGAATACTTCCCACGTATTCCCTGCGTGTCGTAGAAGGCGACTAAAAGGGAAGGGAGCGGGGGGCTGGAAATCCTCACCTCTCGTTTTTTTTTTTAATTTTTCCAAAGAAGGAACAGAGAAGGGGGCCAGGTGAGGATATTCCCTCAAAGGCCCAGTCCTCTGTTCTTAACGCTACCTCGCTATCGCGGGAAATGGCGAATAGTATGAAAAAAAAAATATATATATATATATATATATATATATATATATATATATATATATATATATATATATATATATATATATATATATATATATATATGTATATATATATATATATATATATATATATATATATATATTATATATATATATATATTATCCCTGGGGATAGGGATTAAGAATGCTTCCCACGTATTCCCTGCGTGTCGTAGAAGGCGACTAAAAGGGGAGGGAGCGGGGGGCTGGAAATCCTCCCCTCTCGTTTTTTTTTTTTTACTTTCCAAAAGAAGGAACAGAGGGGGCCAGGTGAGGATATTCCAAAAAAGGCCCAGTCCTCTGTTCTTAACGCTACCTCGCTAACGCGGGAAATGGCGAATAGTTTAAAAGAAAGAAATATATATATATATATTTAGACGAAAGTTATTTTACTCGAGAAGGAGGGGGTTGATTCAGTGATTTCACCTCATATCTCACTGATCATTGGGTATTAATCCTTTCATGAAATGAGAGAGAGAGAGAGAGAGAGAGAGAGAGAGAGAGAGAGAGAGAGAGAGAGAGAGAGAGAGAGAGAGAGAGAGAGAGAGAGAGAGAGAGAGAGAGAGAGAGAGAGAGAGAGAGAGAGAGAGAGAGAGAGAGAGAGAGATGCCTCTCTAAAAGCGTTAAAGCGACGAAGGCGATCTCCCCCCCGTTGACTGTATTGATATTTGGCTGTTCCACCTACTTGCGCCTCATCCCTGTGAAACTCGCAGACACTGCTCATTTATCACACGGACCCAGATCCCCAGTGCGGCAGTGCCTCCGTCAAGGCCTTTGGACCCCGGCTTCCGTCACGAAAGGAAGCAAAGAAAGAGGAGCTGATTGGCAAATAGGATAGGCTGCGGGAGAAGGATAGAGAGAGGGAACGATATAGTGTTGAGCTGAGGGAGAGAAATAGACACTGAAGAAGGGGAGATATCCTGGGAGGAGAAGAGAGAGAGAGAGAGAGAGAGAGAGAGAGAGAGAGAGAGAGAGAGAGAGAGAGAGAGAGAGAGAGAGAGAGAGAGAGAGAGAGAGAGAGAGAGAGAGAGAGAGAGAGAGAGAGAGAGAGAGAGAGAGAGATATGAAGGTGCAGAAATGATTAGAGAAAAAGACGAGAGAATCACCAAGAAAAAAAGGGGAGGTGGGTGAAGAAGGTTACGGAGCATGAACATCGTGCAACCAAGGCACGTACCTCTGAAGGCCAGAGACAAAGAGATATGGCTAAACGCACGGAGGCAACCTTCGACATGGGTGCAAACCACGTACATGTTTCCGCACCACACACACACACACACACACACACACACACACACACACACATACACACTCACACACACACACACACACACACACACACACACACACATGCACCCGGATACGTACAAAGTAAACCTGAATTCATTCATGCAACACACACACACACACACACACACACACACACACACACACACACACACACACACACACACACACACACACGTCTTGATCTTAGAAGTTAAAAGTACACAAATAATAGAAATATCTCCCTCATACACACATACGCTGACACCCCCATACACATATCCAACACTACATATACGCACAGATACAGAGAGCCAAAAAAATAGGAAGTATCATAGGTCGCAAACATGCATAGATACAAGCAAATACAACCCAAAAATGATTTAACAACCACAAGGGTTTATACCAAATACACACACTTTATACATATCCACAGTGGAAGGCAGTAAACCCATACTCTCCCGTCGAACTTAAAATCCACTGTGTAATCCCTCTGAAACCCTAAGCTTAGTCTGTTAAAGCTTTGTTTCATTGAGGTTTCCAAGCTCTGGAACCCTTCAGTCTTTGAGTAACACGAAGACCTCTATATATCTGATGTTTCCCCAGCTTCCAATGAACCTCAGGACCTCCTGACTCCTACTTCCCCTGGGCTTCAGTAAGGCGTTGAACTTGGTGAACCATAACGCAATCGCTCGTAAAAAAAGCCTAGTTAACCCTGGGCTACGGAGAGTCCCACTCCCATGGCTTGCAAGACTTCCTCAGCTGGAGTAGTCATGCTAAACGCTTCTGACTGATCTTCTGCAGCTTGAAGGCATCCCCTCCACGCTTGTGGTGTGCCAAGGGATACAAAGGAAGGGGGTGTCCTGGTACTTCCTCATCCTTATGAATAATGCCAGAGTAAAACTACCTGCTCAGTGCCAGAGATTCTTCAGATGGTATCAGCGGTGACAACAGCTTTACCTACAACACAGCCCTCCAAAGCCCCACGCAAAAGCCTCTCGCACTAGATGACCATCTATCTGCCAACTGCACTGTCTCAACAGTCTACCCCCTTTTCCTCCTCCAGGTTCGACCAAGGTACTCAATGTCACGTTCGACGTGAAACTAAACTGTTGGGTATAAACCAGAAACAATATCGCATCTCTAACTTATCATCCTGTACAATTTTCTACAACAGACGCAACATTTCGACTCAAAAACTCAAGTACCTGAATTCAAGAACTTCTATACTACTTTTAATCTTACCAAACCCAATGATATTTCACTCGACTTGTCTTTTTTCCTTTCCCTTAGAGAAGAGGAAGTAATTGAGAAAGTGAAGGTAAGACAGTCACACGTACATACACAGGCGACATACGACAGGGGAGCCTCATAGAACTGAATTGGAGTTACCGTTTGGCGTGCCGCAGGGGGTCGATCTCATGGCAGTTGTTATTGTTAAGCTTCGTAGATGACTTTCCAGAGTGACTGAGTTCATACTTGCATATGTTTGTGGATTGTGGTAAGGTCACGAATGAAGAGAGGAAAGACGAGGAGTGCATCGTATTACAAAGGGACATTTGAAGTGATGGAGTTGATCTGATGCAGGAAGAAGGGACACATCAGGTAAAAGCTCGGTATGACTCTACTCTGACAGGAAACAAGATACACAAGTCTGTGTATAAGACAGGCATTATACCCAAAGCATCTCCGGAACACCACATCAGGAGAATTGTTAATGAATCAACCTATCTCTTGACTGATATTAGAATAACATTTAATTACGACGGAACTGACATGTTCAGTAGATTATTCAAAACTCAAAGGAATGTAAATTATGGATATGCATCTCAGATTTGGTCACCTCTCGTAAAGAAATATAAGGATTTCATAGAGGAGGTCCAAAGGATGGCAACAAAGATTGTACCTGACGTAAAAATCTGAGTTAAAAGAAAGAAATTAAGGGTTTGAGGCAGCCCACTTTTCAAAAGAGAGGAATGAAGGGATATTTGAACGCAACCTTCAGGTTTCTAGCCGTATTTGACAGTGTGAACAATAAATAATTCTTTGAAAGGTTTAAGGAAAGAGCAAACACAAAACATAACACGAAACCTTACAATAAAGTTAACTGGTAAAGATGGAAAAAAGTATATTAACAGAAGTATGGATTTATAAAGTAAACTGAGACAGGAGAGAGTAAATGCGGACGCATTTAGAAGTTTGAGAAATTCAAATGACAGTGAATAGAGGTTGAGAGACAGTGTTCCATGCAATACAAACAGGTAGTTCTACACACACACACACACAAACACACACACACACACACACACACACACACACACACACACACACACACACACACCAAACTACTTCATGACAACACTGGACGCGCAAATACAGAGGCACAGGAGGCGGGAAGAGCTGTGGAGAGGCAATTTGATAGGGAACGTTAAGCACTTGGTCATCAGGTGGGTAAGGTGGCGGCAACACACGGGAGGGGGATGTAAAACATGAGAGTGTTTCCTAAAAGTGTTTCAGACGTTCCTCATGTACAAATATGGTACAGAATACACCAGAGCGGAAGGTTTAGACACGCCATCGATACTGGGGGGGTCGTTTTGAAACACAACAGCACTGGAGATAGGCGGTATTAAACGCGATACCCCACTTGGGAAAACAGATCACGCAAGATTCTAGTCTGAGCAAGTGGGTTAAAGAGGTTATAACCGACGAAACGGAGAGCAGTCCCTATCGCCAAGAGGAATACGAAAAGAGGGAAATAGGAAAGGTCTTTGGAAACTTATGGCAGTGTTCTAATGTCGGAGAATGGAAGAGTGCTTCGAGATATTTTTTTTTCGAAAATGTAATGAGTAGAAGGACAGTAGGAGGGGACCTGCGATATATATATATATATATATATATATATATATATATATATATATATATATATATATATATATATATATATATATATATATATATATATATATATATATATATATATATATATATATATATATATATATATATATATATATATATATATATATATATATATATATATATATATATATATATATATATATATATATATATATATATATATATATATATATATATATATATATATATATATATATATATATATATATATATATATATATATATATATATATATATATATATATATATATATATATATATGGGATAGGGGAGAAAGAATACTTCCCACGTATTCCCTGCGTGTCGTAGAAGGCGACCAAAAGGGGAGGGAGCGGGGGGCTGGAAATCCTCCCCTCTTTTTTTTTTTTTTAAATTTCCAAAAGAAGGAACAGAGAAGGGGGCCAGGTGAGGATATTCCCTCAGAGGCCCAGTCCTCTGTTCTTAACGCTACCTTGCTAACGCGGGAAATGGCGAATAGTTTGAAAGAAAAGAAAGAAAGAATATATATATATATATATATATATATATATATATAATATACAAACCTCCAACAGCCAGGATCGAACCCGGAACCTCTGTGCAACAGGCGGAAATGCTACCACTAGGCTATGGGGACACACACGCACACATATACACACACACACACACACACATGAACACACACAAACACACACACACACACACAAACACACACACACACACGCACACACACACACACACACACACACACACACACACACACACACACACACACACACACACACACACACACACACACACACACACACACACACACACACACACACACACACACACACATACACACACACAAGCTGTTCATATCCTACATAAGGCCAAAACTAGAATATGCTTTTCAAGTTGGGTCACTGCACCAAAGGAAGCACAGAGAACTAATAGAGAAGGTCCAGAGGAAGGCAGCAAATCAACAGAGCTGAGGTATGGGGAAAGGCTAGAAACGGCTTTATATGTATGCCAGCCTTAGAAGCTGGAAGTATAAGGGGTGACCTCATCACAACCTTTAAGATTTTAGAATTGATCGATGACGTGTACAGTCAACAGTTCTTCGAGAGATGTAGGGATAGCGCAACCAGAGAACATAACATGAAATCAATCAAGAAACTCGTCCAAAGATATGTAAAGAAGTGCTTTTGTTGTTTATATTGGTGGAGGTATGGAAAAAAATTGACCGAGGACATTTGTTCATGGAGACAACATAACAGATTTGGAAAGTTGTGTGATAGCAGAGAATTTTCAAAGAGATGGATCGCCACCGAGTTTAAAAGACTCCTTCCTCCTCGTACAGTACAAATGGGTCATTACAAATATATCATTACAAACACGTAGACACAAGAACCACTCTCGCCTCCCTGGTCCGTTCACTGCTCCTCGCATCCTCCTCGACTGCGAGGAAAACGGACAACTTGGCTCATGATGAATAGTCGCGTGCTCAAATCTGGCAGGCTGGTGCGATGAATTCCACCCTTTCCCGTTCCCATTCCTGTTCCCAAATGACTCCATTCCTAGTGAGTGTGTGTGTGTGTGTGTGTGTGTGTGTGTGTGTGTGTGTGTGAGCAGGACATTCCCTGCAGCGGCCGCTCGTTCCGAGGAAGATGGTATATTTCTCTAATCCGACATTTATAAGTGAATATTCGGATACCCTCGTTATCATAGGATATATGACGGCATAAAATTGATCAGCGGTTTGTAGTGCACTGCAAAACATAGAGGGAGGGAAGGCACGGCTTATATATAGTAGCAGGGGCTGTAATCGCCTCTGTGGCTATGTTAAAGTGTGGTTGGTAGAGCTGGTACAGGATCTTGTGCTTTGTTAAGTATATGGTGGCGATAGAGGAGGGGGTTGAACTGGTATCCTCGTTGGAACTAAAGCCATTGAATGTGCTAATACTTGGATAATTTGACTCTAGTCTTTGCTCTAACCGGTTGTGACCCGGTTATGTCAGCAACCTAGCACAGCGACTGCACTCAGCGTTCATCTCGTGGGGGTGTTAGCTCGTGCGCGATATAGCCAGTTGATGTTTGCACATGATGCATTATATTGTTGCTATAATTGACTCATAATATGGCGTTTGGTGATGATATTCACTAACTGATATGTTGGCAGTCTTAATACACGAAGCTTTGGTTGTTGGAGGTGTTGAGATATGACACTGCATTTGTAGGTGGTATTAGTTATATGTTGGTTTGGACATATGATGTGGTGTTTGCTTATGGTTGAGATACATGATATCATGTTTGCTTATGGATAGGATGTATGATATCATGTTTGCTTATAGATAGGATGTATGATATCATGTTTGCTCATTATTGGGATACATGATATCGTGTTTGCTTATGGTTGAGATACACGATATCATGTTTGCTTATGGGTAGGACGTATGATATCACGTTTGCTCATTATTGGGATACATGATATCGTGTTTGCTTATGGTTGGGACACATGATATTGTGTTTGCTCCTAGGTATAGATACTTGTTATAGTTTTTGTTGTTTAGAATCGATATATGATATAGTCTTTGCTGTTTGATATGGATACTAGATATCATGTTTGCTCTCGGTATGGATACAAGATATCGAGTTTGCTGTTCGTATTGTAACAGAGGTTATCCATGCCACTGTGTAGGTTAAGCGTTTTCGGACCATAGAAATGAGCTCAAACCATTCAAGTTACTTAAGAATATCTGGCTTTACCCATTGTATATCATAATTTTGGCTTTATTCTATGAACCCCCCCCCCCCCCTCTCTCTCTCTCTCTCTCTCTCTCTCTCTCTCTCTCTCTCTCTCTCTCTCTCTCTCTCTCTCTCTCTCTCCTAATCATATACTCATTTTCTTTTCCTCATTTCTCCTTCCTTCGTCTTGTTGATACAGACAAAAGATTTTATTCTTTGGTCGACTTCAGTGACACACACGGCACTATCCCACATCACACGTGGCTCATCCTACTTAACAATATACACACATAGCTTCCTCTGTGTCAGAGCATTACTCTTGACCCCTAGCCTTCCTTCCCTCTCTGGCCTCATGCGTCCGGCAACAACGGCCTCTTTCAAGTAAATATTGACAGAATTTCTCTCTCCTGACAGCAACGCTGCGAGGGGCAATCACTGGCGGTCGAGAGCACTGTGTGGTGAATACAACAATACAATAAGCTGAAGGTCAGAAAAAGACTTGTTGTATCCAAGACCGCTATTTTGACGATTATAGATGATGTTTCATCATCTGCGTGTGCACAAGTTAAGTTTTTTTCTTTATCAATTTTTATTTTTCTTCCTCTTTCTTCTTTTTTCTTTCTTTCTTTCTTTCTTTTCTTCCTTTCTTTCTTTCTTTCTTTTTTCTTTCTTTCTTCTTCTTCTTCTTCTTCTTCTTCTTCTTCTTCTTCTTCTTCTTCTTCTTCTTCTTCTTCTTCTTCTTCTTCTTCTTCTTCTTCTTCTTCTTCGTCTTCTTCTTCTTCTTTCTATTTCTTCCTGTCTTCTTTTTACTTTCTTTCTTCATCTTTCTTTTTTCCTTCTTTCTTTCTTTTTTCTTCATCTTCTTTCGTTTTTCTTCTTTTTCTCATCTTCTTTCTTTCTTCATCTTCTTTATCTTTTTCCTCCTTTCTCTTTTTCTTCTACTCTCTCTCTCTCTCTCTCTCTCTCTCTCTCTCTCTCTCTCTCTCTCTCTCTCTCTCTCTCTCTCTCTCTCTCTCTCTCTCTCTCTCTCTCTCTCTCTCTCCAGCACATTCCTTTTCTTTCAGCAGCGTTACGTTCGTGGTGATCGTATGGAGGAAACATCCTGGTGGGATTTACAGCATAACAACAATAAAGGGAACCCCGATGTTCCCTACGCTACAATATGGAGGAAAAGTTGGCTGATAGTGCGAGGGAGGGAGGGAGTTACGTAGGTCCACAGGCCACACAAGAACTAAGGTCCAGGCGAGGTTGTCGAAGAGAATGATAGCAGAGCAAATGGAGAGAGAGAGAGAGAGAGAGAGAGAGAGAGAGAGAGAGAGAGAGAGAGAGAGAGAGAGAGAGAGAGAGAGAGAGAGAGAGAGAGAGAGAGAGAGAGAGAGAGAGAGAGTCTCTCTTGTAACTAAGACTCTACGACTTTGTCCTCTCTCTAAGGGGAAGATGGTAATGCTCACTGACCCTTAAACCTTAATGATCAAACCTACGAAAACACAGTTCCATAAGCGTGATAACACAGCTTGTTTTTCCTCCCTCTACTTTTGAAATATTACGACGCATATACTTCCTAGAAGCAGTTACCATTAATGATCAGATATCCAGGATTCTATATATTTTTCTTTTTTTTTTTTTCTCTTGCTTCATCGGTGTCTTAAGTCCCTAATTCCTTGTTAGGTCGCAGTCAATGTAAATCTAGAACACTGAATCGCACTGGAGCGGGTCAAAGACAGAGGGAGCCACACGCTCAGTTATGCTAAGCAGACAAATATTCTACCGCAAGCTACAGTAGACGGCATTAGTTACAGGAAGAAATCCTCTATATCTAAATCTATATCTAACACACTGCTATCAAAGGGGAAACAGATTCTATGAAGAGAGAGATGATGGATGTTATCAATCACTGTTTTCTTTTTCAAATCTATTATATAACTCCCTGCTACCAAAAACAAACAAACAAACAAACAAACAAAGACTAATTGGATATTTGTTATCAATCAATGTTTCATTTTTGAAATGTATCTAACTTCATGCTACCAAAGAAACAAAGATAAAGTAGATAAGAAAGAAATTATGATTGTTATCAATCATTGCAAAAATGATACTCATTATCAGTCCCTGCTTTCTTTTAAATCAGTTCCAGCACGTTTTTATCTTAGGGGTATACCGAACCTTTTCACCCAAGCACGAACCAATTCACATCAGGGGACTGAACCAGTTTTACCTCCCGTCAGCACTGGGGTAAAAACGAGGCTCCACGAAAGTAATCAGTATTTCATAAAATTAATCGTATGACCGAAGTCAACGCTTAAATACAGGAAGCAGTTCAACACCAAAGATTCATTTCCATACGAATCGCATGAAATTTACCAGGTGCAGCCAGGCCGCCCAGCGATCCCCCGGATGCCTAGTCTATGTTAATCTAACCTAATTCAACTGTTTGCACCTTTGTAAATTGTTAATTAAAGCATATTGGATTGGCGATATGTTAAAACCCGGGGCTTTTCGCTGGCGCTCCGGACATGGAATGATTGATATGTTAAACTACAGATAGTGAAATAAGATGATGAGCTGGAATACCGGGGCTTGGTGGATCTGATAGTGAGAGTGGTGAGAGTGAGGCAAGTCATGATCCCTGGGATTGATGACCTTGTTTAGCTGTAGTGATGATGGTGATTGTATGGGGTTGATGACCTTGTTGAGCTGTAGTGATGATGATGATTGTATGGGGTTGATGACCTTATTGAGCTGTAGTGATGATGGTGATTGTATGGTGATGTATGAGGTACTATCGTGATGTGATATGATGACCGGTTGATGGTTTGTGGTAATGATAGTGATGGATAATGGTGATGGTAATGATGATTATGAGGTGATGACGCTAAGAATGACGTTAATGATGATAGTCATGACGTTGATAGTGATGACAATGTTAATGATGGTGATTGTTATAATAGATATGATGATGAAAACAACGACCATGGTAAAGAATTTGATATTAATGAAATAGTTAGTCACATCTAATTATAATAAATTGATAATAATCACTGAAATAGTTACTACTGTTTCTAAGATAATTAGATAAATAAAGAACGACTTACTGAATTCGGGCTTACGGTGATGGTGATGCGAAAACAATGATGACAGTGGTTATAATGTCCAATATCAATTTGCACTGATGTACACGTAGCAAATGAGTTATCTTCACAGATAGAACCAATGAATTTTAAGATGAACACTGTAATTCCTTTTGTCTCTGTGGGTTTGTAAATATAAAAAATCCTCTTATCAATTACAGTAGCTGCTCTGTATAGCAAATAATCTCAAAAAGATAAAAAGATATTATATCAGAGCATTTTTCAGGTGTGTCATATTGTCCAACACAAAAATGTATAAACACTTTTTTTGGGGGATGTAATTAGTAATGATGGTTGATAAGGATAGCATTGATGTACGGAGTAATGGTGGCCACCATTAAGAACACAGATGTACAGGGTGATGATGGTCAACACTACAGCATTGATGAAAAAGGAAATGATGGTTAATACTTTTAGCAACGATGTACAGGGTATGGTTGGTCAATATTAAGAGCCTGATGTATACGTTGATGATTGACACTATTGATAGCATTGTTGTGTAGGGTGATGATGGTCATTACTAATAGCATGGATGTAGAGGGTGCTGATGATGATGGTCAATACCGAGAGCAGTGATGGAAAGGGTGATGATGACTGGCCATTACTGATAAAGACGGAGGAGCGATGAAATAAGAGGTAAAATGATGATGCTTATGAGGAATAAGTGTGTAACAGAGAGATAGTCTTACACTCGTGTTGCCATGTCTCATAACGTTGTTTGTAAGTACCATGTCTTGATTCCTATGTGCATATGCAAACACACACATAAACACATCCCGTGTACATGCAAGTGTCTAGGTAATTACCCAAGGGTAATTGCCTATTTGTGTAGAATGAGAAAGGAATCCTCCATTCTATGTGTGTGTGTGTGTACTTACCTAATTGTTACCCTTTATTCGTATGGTACAGGGAGGGAATTCTACACTCTTTGTGTAATCACTTGTTCTTGACGTGAAAGGAATTCTGCCCTCGTGGGACTCCTTTTCGTGTGTGATTACTGCTGTGTTTTACGGGGAGAGAGTTTTACACTCATGTTGCCCCGTCTCTTAACCTTGTGTATATGTAACATGCCTTTACTCCTGTGTGTGTTTATACACACAAACACACACTCCAGCATAAATCAAGTACCCATCTAAAGTCCGTGTGTGTAATTGCCTACTAGTGCTTACCCTCACTGGCTCCCGTGGTTTGTGCGCGTGTGTGTGTGTGTGTGTGTGTGTGTGTGTGTGTGTGTGTCTTCTGTTTACTAAAGCATTTCAACATTGGATTCTGTGTTTAGACAGGAAGGAAAATCGATTTTGGTTGAAGATAAGAATGGAAACAGACTTTAGAAAGAATCTCAGTGATTCACCGCCTCGAATTGACCCAGACCCTTGATAGCTTGCATCAAGTTCTCGTGTATCGTCTGTGATTCCGCGGAGGAAATAGATTTAGACTTCTTGACTGCGCTTCACATGACAGGCTTCATACAACTTTGTATCCCTTCTTCGTACATGTTCAAATTTCCTTTTATTCTTGCTTTAGATCGGAGACCAGAAGTGGTATTTTAAGATGTGGTCTTACTAATGCTTTGAAAAGAGGATAAGCTAGCATCATTTCTGGGGTTTTATGGTCTGTGATCATAGCTTAAAGCCTATAGAATTACGTTCATTGCCTTTTGTTTGTTATTGTACGTAGTTAAGCGTCCTTGAGACATTAACTGGAAAGGATTTTCAAATCACATTCTTTACTGACTACGAAGAGCAGTTTTCCAAGCACATGATTATGGTACTTAGTATTGTTATCTTCATGCAGCATTACTTCATATTTTGTCATGGTTACATTTCATTTCGCAGTTTGTCAGACCACTCTGCTAATTTGTCAAGATCTCTTTGAGTTATCTTGCAGTCTTGCTCATCTATAAGTCTTCGTACGAGTTTTTCATCGTCTCGCAGATTCTAAGCTCTAGCATTGGAGATCCAGATCTGGTTTGTTTATGCATATCATGAAGAATGATGGGGCCAAGGAGCGATCCCAGTCGACACATGCAGATTCACACTAAAACACCGCGACACAAAGGACACAAATTTATCCGCGAGATTTATACATATGCACACACACACACACACACACACACACACACACACACTCACACACACACACACACACACACACACACACACACACACACACACGTAAATATTTACCAAAGCATCCACACAAAAGAAAAACAAATCTACTCACGAAAGACATGTAACACATTTACATGAAGAAAAAGCATCATACTCTCAAACAAGTACACATAAACACAGAAACACACGTATAAACACAGTAAACCAGACACACACACACACACACACACACACACACACACACACACACGGTAAAAGACATAGCCAAACACTCAAACATACTCTCTGACAATGATACAAAGGGCGTACCCCCTGCTATTACCAGCTGCGTTCCTTCCACACATCTCTACTCTTCCACGTCAACCTCGTAAGTCCTATTCCATCTAATCCTTCTCTTCCACTTGCTCCTTTCCATAGCCCTTTTTTGACCTAGCCCTCCCCTTTTTTTGTTTGCCCTATGCATCATCACCCCACAACCCCCAGAACACTGCTCAGGTCCGAGACTCTTTCAATCTTGCACTCCCGTAGGCGTTGTTCCCTTACCCAGCAGCGTACAGGAGAGTAACGCTTCGTTACCTCCCACGCCAACGTTCCCACACTCTACAGGCGCCGCAGTGCTTGTAACCATCACCTGTGTGCCAGCACCTCTGGCTCTATGTAATTACGGACTCTAATTACCACAAGTGAAATATTATGAGGAGTTAATCTGCGTGTGTGTGTGTGTGTGTGTGTGTGTGTGTGTGTGTTACGGGAAGAGAGTTATACACTCGTGTTGCCTTACCTCTAAAACTAGTGTACTGTATATACCCATCATTATTCTTTATATGTATACATATATACACATCCAAGCCTAAGCATTGATTCACGGACCAACAGCACCGAAGGAAGATGAACAGCTGGGTAGGCTGTGGGCCGATTGCCGCGCCCAGGATATATATATATATATATATATATATATATATATATATATATATATATATATATATATATATATATATATATATATATATATATATATATATATATAATTATACACACACACCATAATGCCCCTTTCCTGACAATAGGATTCGAATCGCTACCATTTTTTTCAGGGAGCTGGGGACGCGAATGAACGGGCGTGCTCAGCTCGCACGCAAATGATAGCGGTTCGAATCCGACTTTCAGATGGGCATTATGTATTCTGTGAAAGTGCGCGCTTATCACACTATATTTGTGTTCATATATATATATATATATATATATATATATATATATATATATATATATATATATATATATATATATATATATATATATAATGTGTGTGTGTGTGCGTGTGTGTGTATATATCTTAGGGGTGTATATGGGCACATGTGATACAGCTTTTGATTTACCCATGTAACTGATTGTTTTTGTCCTACCCTAGCACATAAATATGCTAATGTGATCTGTGTGATCTGGAGCAATATCAAACAATTCAAATTATTATCTCATAGGGACACCGTCCTTGACACAAATGGAATGTATTGATAAAAGAAAGTTTTTTCTAGTCTAGTTTTGTGAACATCTGAACGTTCACTCAAGCAGAGGAAGATAACACAATCTGTTAATCAAACCTCCTAAAACGCACAATAACACTCGAGTCAAGTCTTAGAGATAAGTCAGCGCCCGAGTGAAGATCCTTCAAGTGTGTAGGTGGAGGTGGGAGGAGGAGGATGGTGTGTGTGTGTGTGTGTGTGAGGGAGTAGGACGTGAGGTGGGGGATGACACGAAGTGGTGTGGGAGTGTTGGTGGAGGGAGGCGAGAGCTGTTGAGGTGATGGTGTGTTAGGAGGAAGGACGAAGAGCCACAGGGTGGAGAGGTTTGGGAGGTCTACGGTTAAGATGAGATAGAGAGAGAGAGAGAGAGAGAGAGAGAGAGAGAGAGAGAGAGAGAGAGAGAGAGAGAGAGAGAGAGAGAGAGAGAGAGAGAGAGAGAGAGAGAGAGAGAGAGAGAGAGAGAGAGAGAGAGAGCTGCCTTGAGTTAGGTGATAGGTGAAGGTAGGTGATTGAGACAGACTAACAACGTAATAGCGGTATCATCATTATGATCATGCCACCCCAGAACCCCCTCTGTGAGTGGAGTCCTGGTGTTATATTACCCTACGAACATATTCCCCCCTCCCCCCCCTCGCCATCTTGGGGCTCCTGCAGTCACGCTACACACAGTAACAGGGACAGTGGGACTTCTTTGAATCGAGAAGTCCTTGGCAGACCCCAGTTTGGAGAGAATCTCAGTTAATCCAAGTTGTCCTGCAGACTTCGAGGAAAAGCAGAAGAGAACAAAGATACAACCATGCTGGATCCACAATGCTTCATTGTTCTTGTTGGTTCAGAGACTCTGAGACCCTGGGAGATGAGGGCTCTTAACTTCCCGGGATCTCCGGTGATGCAAGCAACTAAAGAAGGGAGAGAGCAGCCAATTTTCTGTTTCAGCGCCTCAGCATAGCTCTCGAATGAGAGAATGGAAGCAGCATCAAGAGCCAACGTTCCACCTCAGAGGAAGTCATGGAGCTGAGGGATGTGTAATCTATAATTCAAGTTGCAATATTTTCCAATGTGTGTATTTGCCCCTAAATTGATTGTCTGTGTTTGCGTTTGCATCCAACGAGAGAAAATGATAAATGATTGGGGTGGTGTGTGTGTGTGTGTGTGTGTGTGTGTGTGTGTGTGTGTGTGTGTGTGTGTGTAAATGCACAGCTTTTCGAAGTCGGTGCTTAAAAGTTTCTTTCGCACGCGTGAAGGCCAGAACGTGAACTACCCTGTCATGAAATTGGTTCCAGGAAATTTTGCAGAGATGCAATAAGGAAAATGCATAAGGTCCGCCACTCGCCACTTCAGAAGCTGTTACGAAATACTTCAAGCAAGAAACACAACTGTAAATTTCAGTGCTGAAGGGAGGAGAAAAAAAAAAATCGTGAGGATAACGATGTCACGAAAGATGAATGTGGATGATTTACGCAAAAAGAATATACGAAAAGGTTCACATTACTAGTATTATGAATCATACGAGAATATATGTGCCATAATCTAATTAAAAGATAACAGAAACCGCGTTTTGAAATTTTGTATCAAGCGGTTCCGAAAGGGTGAAATTAGAGCACGGAAAAAAAAGGGGGAGAAAAAGAAATTCTTCAGAAAAATAAGGAAAAATTTTCGTGCCTCTAAAATCGAGTCTGCGGAAAACACAATATGTCGCGGGGTAGCGGCCATGTAGGTTATGAGGGGAGGTAGCCTTCCCTGACGCCCCAGACCCTGACCTGAAAGAGAGAGAGGAGCATGGCAGAGGAGGAGAGAGAGAGTGGGGAGAGAGAGAGAGAGAGAGAGAGAGAGAGAGAGAGAGAGAGAGAGAGAGAGAGAGAGAGAGAGAGAGAGAGAGAGAGAGAGAGAGAGAGAGAGAGAGAGAGAGAGAGCTTCATAGATACATAGACCATACAGACCCAAGGTCCAAGAGAGGCAGTCTTGCCTTAAAGTTACTTATACACACACACACACACACACACACACACACACACACACACACACACAATGCAGTCCCTTAAAAGCAGTGGAAGAAAATTATATCAAACCAAAGGTTCTCTCTCTCTCTCTCTCTCTCTCTCTCTCTCTCTCTCTCTCTCTCTCTCTCTCTCTCTCTCTCTCTCTCTCTCTCTCTCTCTCTCTCTCTCCTCTTCCTGCGCCCCCTCCCTCCAACTACCTCCGGCAACACATCGGATGGAACATAAGTAAGAAAAAAAAAAGAAATACCTTTCAGGACCAATATGCCTGGAAGAAATTCTCATAGGTAAAATGGACATGAATACGCCATGCACCTCATCACCAACGACACGTATCCCTTCGCTTTTTATCATAAGGACAACATCAAGATTAAGATTTGAGCTCCAGCCTCGCAATGTACCATGTCTGCATTACCCCTGAAGTGGAAGCATGATACAATGATCCTTCCTTGTTCCCTTACAGCAAGCGACACGGGATTAATCTATGTTGATGTGTAACTTCAGCATGGCCAGGTAGAGTCCAGTGGTTGAGAAGGTAGAATGACACACGACTACGTTAGAATGATCGATGAACGGAATTATTCAACGGCGTAGAGTGACAGGTGACGATCAAGCCTTGTATCTAAAAGTTTTAAGAGTGTCGGTCTGAGAGTAACGTGTTGAGGGAGCTTATTCCACGCGTCAATAATGAATTCATGCCACTGGTTGAGGAAATGTTAGCGTTGGTGCGACCGTGAAGGAATTCTCGAATTCGAGAGAGAGAGAGAGAGAGAGAGAGAGAGAGAGAGAGAGAGAGAGAGAGAGAGAGAGAGAGAGAGAGAGAGAGAGAGAGAGAGAGAGAGAGAGAGAGAGAGAGAGAGAGAGAGAGAGAGAGAGAGAGAGAGAGAGAGAGAGAGAGAGAGAGAGAGAGAGAGAGAGAGAGAGAATCACCCATCCATTTCCCAGAAGCGAAGCAGGAGAGAAGAATCAATGACAAAAAAAAGGGTAAACTGCAAAGGGAAGAGCAAACAAGATTGGAGAACAGGAGGTGGGAAGAAAGGTCAGCGGAGGTAGAGAAAAATGGGAAACGTTGAAGGGAACGTATCAGGTGTCGGCTGAAGGGAAAGGTGGGCATGAAACACGCGAAGGGAAGGGGCAGGGGAGGGAGGGAGGGAGGAGATGGCAAGGGGGAAAAGAGACAAAGAGAAGGAGGAGAAGAGTAGAGGAGGTAGAGAATGAGGAGAGAGTAGACGGGTGAAAGAGGAACAGGTGAAAGAGGAAGTGAGAAGGATTTTATGGGTAGATGAACAAGGAAATATAGGTAAAGAGAGTGGTGGTGTAGAAGAAATTGAAAATGAGAGTGTAGACGATGAGGGTGTAAAAGATGAGGGTGTAGACGATGAGGGTGTAGAAGATGGGAGAGTAGACGATGAGTGTGCAAAAGATGAGAATATACACAATGAGGGCGTGGACAATGATAGTGTAGACGGTGAGGATGTAGTAGATGAGGCTGTCGACGATGAGTGTGCAACAGATGAGGGTGTAGATAACGAGGGTGTAGATAATGAGGGTGTAGAAGATGAGGGGTTAAAAGATGAGGGTACGGTCTGATACAGTTGTTGAAAGACGAAAGTGAAAGAAGAGGAAGAAGGTATAGGAGAGCGTCACTCAGGGAGATAAAAAGAAATTCCATAATGCCCAAGTCAAAACATGTAAAATTCCCGGGGATAATGAATAGGGTATAGTGTACGAGAGAGAGAGAGAGAGAGAGAGAGAGAGAGAGAGAGAGAGAGAGAGAGAGAGAGAGAGAGAGAGAGAGAGAGAGAGAGAGAGAGAGAGAGAGAGAGAGAGAGAGAGAGAGAGAGAGAGAGAGAGAGAGAGAGAGAGAGAGAGAGAGAGAGAGAGAGAGAGAGAGAGAGAAGAGAGAGAGAGAGAGAGAGAGAGAGAGAGAGAGAGAGAGAGAGAGAGAGAGAGAGAGAGAGAGAGAGAGAGAGAGAGAGAGAGAGAGAGAGAGAGAGAGAGAGAGGAAAAAAGGAGATAAAATACAGGACTCTCGCAGATAACAGGGATGTAAACCCCCCACCTATGGACACCAACGACAAGCGCCCACTTTTCCTGGCTCCCCATTAGACAGCCTCCTTTTTAGGCTAAATGGAGAAACGTGTAGCTCCTTGACAGAGGAAATCCCACTTTGTTATGAGACACTCCACGTCTGGGTGTTGTGGGAGGGAGAGAAGGGGGCGGGGAGAGAATGATTCGAAGGGGGAAGAGTGGAGGGAGGGAGGTAGGGGTGTTGGGGTTGTAAGGTGCACGTTTTCTTTATCTTTGTAAAGAGGTGTGTCTTCAGCGATAAGGAGAAGTTTACAGCTATTGCAGTTGATAGAAAATAGATTGAGCTGATTTAGACAGGAGTACGTAACAGGTGTTATGATCTCACGTAATGAATGAATAATAAGATAGTAAAGTTAATCATTGTATCAATACAGTATCTAGAGATAATGAAGAACAGATGTTCTAATCTTCTCAAGTAACAGACTAACTTAATATAACAGTCATTGCGTCAATGCAGTATCTAAAGATAATGAAGTGATAGATTTTCTAATATTCCTCCTCAACGGAAGATAAGGCAAAAAGTGGTCTAATCTTGCCCACCAGAGGAAGACACGAGAGGTGGCCTAATTTTCTTACATGAAGGCAAAATAGAAAGCATTCTAATCTTCTCCCTAACAAAATAATATAAAGCAAGTGGTGTTCGAATCTCCTCGATTATACGAACGATTGTTCGATCCTCCGAGGCTTCGTCCAATTAAACGCGATGGAGAGAAGTGCTTGGATTCTGTGGCAGTCAAAAAGATGTCTCCAGGAGAGGAGGAGAAACGAGATAAAAAAAGAGAGATGACAGAATTTATGATAAAGTAGAAATAGGAAAGGCTATAATAGCGTGTGCATAAAAAAACGCATGTAGATATTCCTAATATCTGATCTAATAAGAAAGTCAAAGTCTGGGTATAAGAGAAGGCGATAGAGTTTGTTTAAAAAAAATGCTCAGAGCTTTCCTCCAATCTGCGAGGAGGCACGACCCTTGAGGGAAATAAGATATGAGTAAAATGAGGCAAAGAAATCGCAGGACAACGGGAGCAGAGAGAGAGAGAGAGAGAGAGAGAGAGAGAGAGAGAGAGAGAGAGAGAGAGAGAGAGAGAGAGAGAGAGAGAGAGAGAGAGAGAGAGAGAGAGAGAGAGAGAGAGAGAGAGAGAGAGAGAGAGAGAGAGAGAGAGAGAGAGAGAGAGAAGAAGAAGAAGAAGAAGAAGAAGCCGTCACGTAAAGCTGGAGACATCCCGAATCTCTGATTTAATAAGAGGGTCCAAAAGTTTGGCTATATTTCACGCAATCGAGAGAATAGAAAGAAATAAGATAAAAATCGTCCCAGAGAAATTATAAGGCAAAGAGAATCACGACGAGAGGGTTATGATGAGGGCAGAGAGAATCAAGGAAAAAAAAAAGAATAAGAAGACTAATTCAATCACCCTGGACACGAGCCGAAGCCAGAGGTAACAGTGTTGGAAATCTTTATGTCTTTTTTTTATGACTAATTCATATCTTTCTTTTCGTTCATTCCATTTAACCTTCGTATGAACAGACATGGGTAAAAGTTTGGTGTACGAAAACTCACTAGAGCAAGAGCTATTATAGAAAGAAAGAAAGAAAAAAAACGAGAAAGTTTGAATCATTTTTTTTAGGAAGTTTACGAACTTACTAATCTTTTGGTTAACGTTAACAAACGAAACTAGGAGGCTACTACGATAAGTGAGGAAGGAAACAAAATGCCTTGGAGGAGGGTACGAGATACAGGAGGACTGATATACAAGGCGACACCTCTGAGAGACATCCTCAGGCTGGTCAAAATCCATATATATATATATATATATATATATATATATATATATATATATATATATATATATATATATATATATATATATATATATATATATATATATATATATATATATTTCTCTCTTTTTTCTTCTTTTTTTTTTATCTGTGAGGCGGATACCAGAGGCTACTTGATAACTGAGAAGCCACAGCGAAAAAATTTTGTAAAACAAGAAACTCATTCAAGAGGATTGGGAGAGATTATATACGTGTTGCTCGCAGTCATGATGACGTGGGTTTAAACGGCTGGAATATAAATTCTGATTGCATTAAACTTGCGACTCGGTAAAAGGATTCTAAGATAGACAGTGCAAGAAAAAAAAAGGTATGAGATGAAACTTCATCACGCGCAGTCGTGTGTCGTCATTTGTTTGAGACACCCATGACGAAGGGATAAAACTGACACGCTTTCGCTCTTAAGGCGCTTGATGGCCTTCCACACGATATTACATACAACGAAGTGATGCTCTGGCTGATTGTTGACTCGCTTGGCCCTGATAGGTCATTCTGTTCAATGAAATACCTTATGAACTTCGTCAAAAATATTGTAGAATGTCAGGAACGTGAAGTTCTGATGGATCTCCACAGAGGTGAGGTCAGAAGTATTCAAGGTTTAAGGTTAATCATAACACTGGTTCAAATATGCATGACGGTCACCCTTCGCACTTATAAACGTCACTGAACCTTCCAAAGGATGAAATATATGTGTGTGTGGGTGGGTGTGTGTGTATGTGTATGTGTGTATAATTACCCATGCACAGTTACCTCTATGTACTGTATAGGGAGGGAATTCTACGCTCTTGGGGCCCCAGTTCTCCTGTATGTGTTTGAGTGACTTGAAAAGCCTTATGGAATCTGTGCCACAACGCAGTACACTTCCATCCCCAGAATAGGTGTGTCCAGTTCTTTCTAGTTCTCTCAGTAGCCCATCTTTGGAGTTCCGTGCTGATTTCGAAGCCCTTTACTGAATTTCCTGCAACATTTGTTTTATGCCTTAGATATGACACCTCTTGGTGCACCATATTAAAGAGCATAACTCTAACCACGTAACTGGATGCTGTCTAGATACTGGTTATGTTCGTCCTACCTGCTTATGCACAAGGGAATGGAGATCCCTTTTAGATAATTCTCCCATTTCTTCTTCTCCTTCCTTACACTACAAGCGCTGTAGTAGAGACGAGGTCTCGATCCTGGGGTCTTGATCCTGATTTCTTTGAATTGTAAACCCCTTCACGACCTTTCCTTCATGTCCTCTTGTGGTTTTGTAGCTTTTCTGTCAACTTTTCGTGTGAGCTTAAAGATATCGAATGGTTTAAGGCTATAGTCTCTTGAATATCCAGCTTCTTGGTGTGCTTAGAATTTCTGAGTCTTTCACTGTCTGTAGACTATGAGAGGTGGAGGTAGACAACAGCTTGTCTACTCCTCGGTCCGGACTCTTTCTCTGTTTACTTCAGCAACAATTTCTGGCCTTAAAACGATTTCTTCTTTTTTATTCCTCTTTTTGGTGTGTCATTTACCTCCCTCGTCCACGAATTTCTCTTCCTTCATTCTGAGACCAAATTCCCAATGACGTTTGCACCGAATCGTTTTCTTTTTTTTTTTTTTTGCCGCTGTTGTCTATAACTACAATCCATTTCCGTTTCAGGGTTGATCCTGTGCTTATTGTAACATAGACGCTCACCTGTTGCACGGCTTGTGGACCTCGTATCATCTAATCTTGCTGCCATCTGGCTCAGAATTTGTCTTCCAGCTTCTCTTATTTTTCTTACTGCCGCACCTGCTCTTCGGGCTAATTCTATTTTCTCGAATTCTTCAACTATCTCACATCTTGCTAAGTACAGTTCAACGCTCTTTTCCTCAGGCAACATCTTCAACGTCCCTCAGTTGAACCTTCTTTAGCAAGACATGTGTCTCTCTTAAAGCCGAAGCGTCCAAAACTAGAGACATTTACTCCAATTTGGATCTAGGATATACTGTATATAACCCTATCAATGCTACTTAAATGTAATCTTATTTACCAGGAATCGACGTCCTTTGCAGTTCTCGCGATGCCGTACCCTGGTAAAAGGCCTGTTATTGAGCCGATTCCCAAGTCACTCTCTCGCTTTCACTCCTGCAATTTGTCTCCTGCACGATGGTAGTTGTTCGAGCCTTATTCAACCACGTTTCATCTTTCACCCTTGTACATTTCGCATGGTTGAACTTCATCTTACGCGTATCTGACCAACGCTACAACCATTCTCGGGTTTCTGCAGATTCTCACCATCCTGTAAGCTCCTTATTTATCTGAGAATAGAATAACCTACACAGGATCAAATCTCTTTGGTAAATCACTTCCGCAGAACAGAATTAGCAGCAGCACCAAGATCGAGCCCTATGGAACATCGTTTGCTACACACTCAAGCAAAGCATCAGTCTGAAGAAGCGTTACTTTCACTGAGGGAATATTTGAACCCTGCCTTTTATATTCCTGCATCAAGACCTCTTTTACTCCTTACGAACATATTGTTGATAAGAATGTCTATGGCTCTTTTGGTTGGCCGAAATAATACAGTCTACCTTTTATTTATGATAACTGCATCATAAAAGCAAAAGAAAGTTCGGTGTGGATGACCTATTTCCTGTTAGGTAATTTCCTCTTTGAAAGAATCACACCATTTGCGCTTCCATTATCACTTCCTTTCCATTATCTTGTAGATTTTGTTTGTCAGTGATGCTAACCTCGTAGCTCAATGTACCCTTCCCCCCTGTTTCCTTTTCCTCCTTTGAAAATAGGCACGATATTCTCCCTCTTCGTCCACCACCCTTTTGGCCCTGAACCCTTTTCCCATCGAGAGTCTAAACAGCTCAAGTGGCCTGTCGAGTGTTTGTGCACGTTCGCCGAGCACCTATGGCGATATTTGATCAGGGAGATGCACCTCATATGGACCAAGGTGTTTCAATAGCCCACTTATATCTTGTTTAACCTCAACAACGCATTCCATTGTCTCTTCCCCCAACTCATCTCCTTGATATTAAGAGCGCTGTTTCCTCTTCTGTGATTACACTCTCTGCGAGTTTTATATTTGGGCTATGTTTCCCCCCCTTCAAATAAGTCCTACAGTCTGATGTTGTGTTTTGCTAAAGATTCGTGCTTCATGAGTTCGTGAGTTTATGACTACTATCAGTTTTGTCGACGATATTATTCTTTTATCTAGTATTATCTTCAGTCTTCTTTCTCATCCAATTGTGTGTGTGTGTGTGTGTTTGTGTGTGTGTGTGTGTGTGTGTGTGTGTGTGTGTGTGTGTGTGTGTGTGTGTGTGTGTGTGTGTGTGTATGCGCACAAATAAATACACAAATGAGTAACGGTTTGACTGAAATCGGGTAGACATTTGGCATACGCAAGTTAAGGTATTACAGACATTACAGTGGTCACAGGGATGATTAGTTATCTAACCATGAAAAATGCATAGGATCAAAGTGGAGCTGGATATTTGCGCAATTTGGATAAACACTTGAGTGAGGTACACGTATGTACTCGGGGTGGCTGTGTGTGTGTGTGTGTGTGTGTGTGTGTGTGTGTGTGTGTGTGTGTCTGTGTGTGTGTGTGTGTGTGTGTGTGTGTGTATGTGTGTGTGTGTGTGTTTGTGTGTGTGTGTGTGACATATCACCGTTCTCACCACCGTCTCTAGTGTGGCCTTGCGAATGACTTTTATCCCGAAAAAATTTCTGATATCATTTTGGAAGGAGGGAGATCTATATCCTCTCCTCTGGATTCGAGAAATTTCTTGTTTGTGATGATTACCAGATATCCAAAAGTGTGAAACAGAAAGTATATGAAATCTGACGCTCCTTCAGTCTTATATCTCATATGATATTAGCAGATATCCAAAAGTGTGAAACAAAAAGTATATGAAATCTGACGCTCCTTCAGTCTTATATCTTATATGATATTACCAGATATCCAAAAGTGTGAAACAAAAAGTATATGAAATCTGACGCTCCTTCAGTCTTGTATCTTATATAATATTACCAGATATTCAAAAAGTGTGAAACAAAAAGTATATGAAATCTGACGCTCCTTCAGTCTTATATCTTATATAATATTACTAGATATCCAAAAAGTGTGAAACAAAAAGTATATGAAATCTGACGCTCCTTCAGTCTTAAATCTTATATAATATTCTTCATTTGAAGTGATTATGGAATTTATATTTTCCTTCATGCATTTCCGGTTTATGAATAATTTTCACTTTGAATTATGGGAGATCTTATCTTCGATATTTCTCGATATGATTTCTGAATCCACGGCTGAAAATGAGGACGAGTTGTCATATACTTTTTTTTTTGTCGTGTGTCCGGAACATTAATAAAACTGCCAATAGATTACGAGAAAAAAAAGAAGGAAAGGACATACGTGGTTTATTGCATCTGTTTAACTGTGTATGTTATTAATTCCCATCTGTTCGTTAGAGAGTGAGATACGTTTTGATGGAATATGTATAATGCATAACTTAGTGGTCATCCTGCTACAAGAACAGAAGGTAATATTAGACTTAAGAAAATATCAATATCTTCTGTAATACTCATCTAGTTTAATTATATATGCGTTCTGTCGGATATATATGTATAAATATATAGATATATATATATATATATATATATATATATATATATATATATATATATATATATATATATATATATATATATATATATATATTTTCTTTTTTCTTACTATTCGCCATTTCCCGCATTATCGAGGTAGCGTTAAGAACAGAGGACTGAGTCTTTGAGGGAAATCCTCACCTGACCCCCTTCTGTGTTCCTTCTTTCGGAAAATTGAAATAAAAAACGAGAGGGAAGGATATCCAGTCCCCCCCGCTCCCTCTCCTTTTAGTCGCCTTCTACGACACGCAGGGAATACGTGGGAAGTATTCTTTCTCCTCTATCCCAAGGGATGATATATCCGACAGAAAGCTAAGGTAATTAGACTAGAGAAGTATTGCGGAAGATACTGTTAAATGCATAAACTTATATGAATTTTAACCATTACAGGGCTTCAAGCCAAAAAAGAAATAACTGATAATTGCTGAAAGCACAAAAAAAGAAAAAAGTAAATACACAGTCTAAAAATTGATTCAAAACATTCGTTTTTCGCTCTCTATGATTTCAAATATTCTTTTCCAGGATTCGTGTGATAAATGTCAGAGGCTGTGTGCACCTGATCCACTCCGTGTCAACGGAAATGAGCTGGAAGACGAGACAGTGAAGGATATTTCCTTCTGGGATGATTTTCCGATCTTCGGTATACATGTTTTGTGAAGGATACACCGATATCCAAGAAGATCGCATAAGCCCCCGCAACGCGTTTTTCAAAGAAGCATCAACAGGAATGCTCTCTGTATACGTTTTTCTCATTCTAAATATATACACATGATGAATTCTTAGAAATCGTAGATTAGGTAACCAACAAATTAATCAACAGAAGAAAATTTACATTTCTATTCAAATATTCTTTCCTTGATGATGTTTCATAGAAAGGTTCAAGGTGTAATATAGTAATATATATATATATATATATATATATATATATATATATATATATATATATATATATATATATATATATATATATATATATATATATATATATATATATATATATATATATATATATATTCTGGTGCTCTCAAACATGCTGTATTATTCGTTTTATTAGAAGGTTCGAGGAAGAGATGAATTTAGTTATTCAGGACGTAAGGTTATGTTGCACACACACACACACACACACACACACACACACACACACACACACATACACTCACAAAGCGAGATGAATATCATTATCTGTTGACGGATGTGTTGTGAGGTGACACCACCTCAGGGTTATCATATTCTTAAAAGGCTAATAAAAGGCACAACATGCTAACACTGGCTGTAGATTTCAGAGTGGTATAGAAGAGAAAAGACAAGTTCTTACATACAGCTCGCCTACTATCCGTAGATAACCAAGGAGAAATATAGAAATACAGCATTTACTAACGTATCATTATAACGTCATTGTGTATAGATTAACGATAGCTTTTAATTTTATCACAACAAACTTTGACCACGGACGTTAATGTCCACATATACAGCAGGTGACATATATATATATATATATATATATATATATATATATATATATATATATATATATATATATATATATATATATATATATATATATATATATATATATATATATATATATATATATATATATATATATATATATATATATATATATATATATATATATATATATATATATATATGTATATTATGCTTTGTCGCTGTCTTTCGCGTTAGCGAGGTACCGCAAGGAAACAGACGAAAGAACGGCCCAACCCACCCACATACACATGTATATATATACACGTCCACACACGCACATGTACATACCTATACATCTGAATGTATACATATATGTACACACACAGACATATACATATATACACATGTACATAATTCATACTGTCTGCCATTATTCATTCCCGTCGCCACCCCACCACACATGATATGAAAACCCAATCCCCCTCCATGTGCGCGAGGTAGCGCTTGGAAAAGACAACAAAGGCCACATTTGTTCACACTCAGTCTCTAGCTGTCATGTATAATGCACCGAAACCACAGCTCCCTTTCCACATCCGACCCCACAAAACTTTCCATGGTTTACCCCGGACGCTTCACATGCCCTGGTTCAATCCATTGACAGCACGTCGACCCCACTGTAACACATCGTTCCAATTCACTCAATTCTTTGCACGCCTTCCCCCCTCCTGCATGTTCAGACCCCGATCATTCAAAATCTTTTTCACTCCTTCTTTCCACCTCCAATTTGGTCTCTCATTTCTCCTCGTTCCCTGCACCTCTGACACATGCATCATCTTTGTCAATTTTTCCTCACTCATTCTCTCCATGTGACCATACCATTTCAAAACACCCTCCTCTGTTCTCTCAACCACACTCCTTCTGTTACCACACATCTCTCTTACCCTATTATTACTTACTCGATCAAACCACCTCACACCACATATTGTCCTCAAACATCTCATTTCCAGCACATCCACCCTCCTGTGCACAACTCTATCCATAGCCCACGCCTCACAACCATATAACATTGTTGGAACCACTATTCCTTCAAACATACCCATTTTTGCTTTCTAATATAACGTTCTCGACTTCCACAGATTTTTCAACCCTCCCAGAACTTTCGCCCCCTCCCCCACCCTATGATTCACTTCCGCTTCCATGGTTCCATCCGCTGCCAAATCCACTCCCAGATATGTAAATCACTTCACTTCCTCTAGTTTTTCTCCATTCAAACTTACCTCCCAATTGACTTGTCCCTTAACCCTACTGCACCTAAGAACCTTGCTCTTATTCACATTTAATCTGAGCTTTCTTCTTTCACACACTCAGTCACCAGCTTCTGCAGTTTCTCACACGAATCAGCAGCCACCAGTGCTGTATCATTAGCGAACAACAACTGACTCACTTCCCAAGTTCTCTCATCCACAAGAGACTGCATATTTGCCCCTCTTTCCAAAACCTTTGCATTCACCTCCTTAACAACCCCATCCATAAACAAATTAAACAACCATCACGCACCTATAGACAGAGATATAGAAGAAAAGTGTAGGAGTTAAACGAATATTTTCTTCAGACGTTGGTGCAAGGTTAGCTTTTTTTTTTTTACACCAAGTGTCTCGTCTTAGTTACTAGGGAAAACATGAGAATATAAAGAGTTCTATATACATAAAATGTTAACCCGGGTCACCTACGAGATGTGAAGCAGGAGCCAAGATGTACGTGGTGAAGCTAATGGCAAAGACTCGTAAGAGAGCCAGCTGCTGGAAACAGAAAACGAAATAATGATAATAAAAAGAAATTATTAAAAGAAATGGAGGTGGGGGCTGGAGGCGGAAGAGAAGCTTAGGTGGAGTGGGTACAAGTTCTCAAGTCAGATTGGAAGAGCTAAGAAGGTGCGCATCTTCTACTTTATTCAGTTCATTGATGGAGCAAAGTCCCCTGCTTATCCTATCACCGGTGTTGTCCCGAAGGTTTATTCACCAACTACACTTCTTGTATCGGAATGACATTGAGTGCAAGCCTTATGAGTTCCGCAGGGACAACGTCTGGGAGTCTTATGACAGACTTAGAACGACAACGGGTACTGCTCTTATGACATACTGATCATCAGATCGACAACAGGTAGCAGGCTTATGACACGCTGAGTAACAGAACGATAACAGGTTTTACGACAAGCTGAGTATCAGAACGACAACAGGTCTTATGACACGCTGAGTTACAGAACAACAACAAGTTTTACGACAAGCTGAGTATCAGAACGACAACAGGTCTTATGACAAGCTGAGTAACAGAAAAACAACAAGTTTTACGACAAGCTGAGTATCAGAACGACAACAGGTCTTATGACATGCTGAGTAACAGAACGACAACAGGTCTTATGACACACTGAGTCACAGAACGACAACAGGTCTTATGACAAGCTGAGTATCAGAACGACAACAGGTCTTATGACACGCTGAGTATCAGAACGACAACAGGTCTTATGACACGCTGAGTAACAGAACGACAACAGGTCTTATGACACGCTGAGTAACAGAACGACAACAGGTCTTATGACACACTGAGTAACAGAACGACAACAGATCTTATGACAAGCTGAGTATCAGAACGACAACAGGTTTTATGACACGCTGAGTATCAGAACGACAACAGGTCTTATGACAAGCTGAGTATCAGAACGAGAACAGGTAGCACTCTTATGACACGGTGAGTATCGAAGGGAATCGAAGCGCAACGGATTGCGCCCAACAATACTATATAGACCCGAGCCTTTCTGCCCGAACTGGCATCACTATATCCAATCCTACATTTACAAAGCTTTGAATATACGAGAGGAATGTCTTTCTTCTCTGTTGGCAACAAATCTGCTGCTTCGTACATAACTAGTAGCTACTTGTCCTCTAACTAGTAACTATTTGACCTCTAACTAGATTATGGTCAAGGATCTTTCTCAAAAGTTTTTGGTGTGTTAGATTAATGACCTTATAAAATCTGAGCGTCTGGATTATTAACAAACTAATAATTGATGAGAAATGAGCCCAGTAATGTATATATATATATATATATATATATATATATATATGTATATAAATATATATATATACAGACACACACATAGAGATTCTTTTAAAGTTACTTCCCTCACGACTGAGGAAACTCAGGGTCTTCATTCATCCATAATTAAGAGTATTTAAACTGCTTAATAATAAGAATTAGAAATGTTTGAATTGCTCTCTCTCTCTCTTTTTTTCTTTTTAATCCTCGTGTGTTGACACTCTCCCAAGCCCTGGAGCCCAAAGCTGAAAGCTAAGTAAAGCTGGGGATGTGATCTTCCAGACGTCACGTTTTAAGTGTCTGTCAACATTAGGGAAGTGTCTTTTCACGTTGCACTTATGTATATAAGTCGGAAGGTTATAGAGTCTTTCTCCAAATAGGCAAAAGATTTCTTCATTTTCATTTCTTCTTCCCTATAGATTCCTCCCCTCCTACTCTTGTGTCTTGGGTCTGAACACAAGCATGATTCTTCTATAAGCCCTTAAGACCCATGATTCCAGACTAGGTATGATCATCCTGGTACTTTGAGTCACGCGTGTAGCTAGCACGGTAATCTGTTGGAGGTGTCGTGTTATGTATGATCTTAACGCAACGCACTAATCTATCTCATACGTGTTGACGATAAACATTTCACAAAGGAAAATGACAACGTGTAAACTACTTGGGGTTTGTCTTGCGAGTTCATATTTCTATGCAGATTATAGCTTCACATGATCTATAAAATGTTCATTCATGATCACATGAGCCATCTGCGATAATGATTATGGGTCAAAGCCACAGATAGTAGCGAGGTTGGGTCGGATATAATCACCTACAGCGTGACTCCCTCCTTGCGTGCGTGATGACCATCTTTGATCACTATTTGTGTGCTGTGGGGAGAGAGTTTTACACTCGTGTTCTCGTGTCGATTAACTTTATATACAGCTACCGTATCTTTACTTTCTTACGTGTGTACACACACACACACACACACACACACACACACACACACATACACACACACACACATAAACAAGCAAACACAAAAATACACACACACCCACTTACAAGCATGCACGCAAACACACACATACACACCCACTCACACACACGCAAATAAACACACACACACATGCACACAAATAAACACACACACACACACACACACACACACACACACACACACACACACACACACACACACACACACACACACACAAACAAACACAAAGATACACACACACATCCACTCACAAGCATGCACACAAACACACACACACACACACCTACTCACACACATACACACAAATAAACACACATGCACACACATACACACAAATACACACAAATAATCACACACACACACACACACACACACACACACACACACACACACACACACACACACACACACATACACACACACACACATACACACGCTTAGACAAACACAAACACACTTAGACAAACACGAACACACAAAAGCAAACTCCCTCACTCCACCCCACAGAACCTTCAGAGAACTAGGCTCTCGCTCTGTCAGTTTAATAAATCATAACAAATACAATACCAAGATAACATAGCTAGGAGGAGCCACAAGAGCCCGGCATACCAACATGCGCACTTCCCCCCAACCAGAGGCGTGGGAACAGTATATATATCTCTACAGCTCCTCCCTCGGGCTCCAGGAAAGCAGATGTTGTGAGCTGAGGAGGTGTTGAGTTAATCCTGCATGAGGCGATGAATAGGTGGATGAAGAGATAGATGGATAGATGCAGAGAAACGTAAATAGAGACTGATATCAAGAGATAGAGAGATATAAAGGTTAACAAACAGATAGATAGATAAGTATATATATATATATATATATATATATATATATATATATATATATATATATATATATATATATATATATATATATATATATATATATATATATATATATAGAGAGAGAGAGAGAGAGAGAGAGAGAGAGGTAAATGAGCAAAGAAAACACAAGAACAACAAGTCTGGAAACGTTAAGAAACACACACGAGCCTAAATACGTCCAAGCTAGTGTCTTAAACGTCACTGCTCATGGTTTGCTTGGAGCTAGGATGAACGAGACAAAGCCAAGGGAAGAGTATGAGGTCATGACCTATCGCCATGACCCCTTTATAAGAAGGGCAGGCAGAGGTAATGACCTTTTGGAACCCATCAACCTAATATATATGTTAAACAGAACTTATGTGATTCAGCCTATGTGGATACAGATGCGCTTTTATTATGGTTACATTATTACAGAATTGGCAAGTCATGTAACAGAGCAGATTTGTAGGTATTAAGTCAAGAGGAGAGTTCTCCATAAGCCTTTTGCTCTGAGAATATAGACGAGAGTCAAGCGGGATACAAAAACCAAATCTGTCAGGCTGGAAACCGGTCGAGTAGCGTTAATTCTCAGTGAGGATGTCAGGCCAACGATCTAAACCTGCTTAGTAAGATCCAATACTTTTATGGCAATCTTCCTTTTTGTTTTCATAAGCGGATTTCCACATGATCATCCGACGCTTATTGAATGCTGTTTCAGTCACACTGAAAAGAGTCAACAGTATTCATAGATTTTATGACTATCACTATCATTCAATTTTGTTATTGACATAGTTATGATTTTAAGAGGGTGGATAGGTGAGTGGTTCCTTTAGTGGTTGCTGGTGAAGGCAGGTCTCCATCGAGGATGTGTGATGTCACCGTGGCTGTTTAATCTATTTGTGGACTGGGTGATGAAGGAGGTGATCGCCACGGTCGTACAGTGAGGGGCAAGTCTGTGACATATCGCTGATGAGAATGAGTGCCTGAGAGGCGAGGTAGTTGCTCATAGCAGATAACACTGTACTGGTGGCAGACTCAAGAAAAAGAAACTTCAGGAGTTGGTGACAAGGTTTGGAAGAGTGTGAGAAAGGAGGAAGCTGAAAGTGAATGTGTACAAGGTTAAGGAGATGAGGCGAGATGGTTTTTAGAGTGAATCTGAATAGAGAGGACCAGTGGAGTGGACGTGCAGTGGATGAAATCATGAAGGCTAAATCGAGTCACTGGTTGGAAAAAGAGGGTGTACTGATGAGTGTCTTGGAGGGGGGGGGGGGTTCGTTGTCTGTTCAGGCAAAGAGGAGCATGTTTGAAGGTATGGTAGACCCAACGGTGTTGTATGGGCTTGATTCTTGTGCTCTGGGTGCAAAAGAGTTTAAGATGGGCTTAATGGAATAAGATAACTAAGGAAAATTTGTGACACGAAGTGGGTTTATCGTTTAAGGAATGATGATAATGTAAGAGAAAAATATGGTGGCAAATGCGTATGATAGAAAATATTGATTAGGGTGTGCTTAAATCGTCTGGACATATGGAAGGGATGAGTGAAGAAAGACTGACTAAATGGATATAAAAACATGTCATAGAACATTAAAACATGATCGAGAAAGGTGACCAGAGTGTGCTGAAATGGCTAGGACATATGGAAAGGGATGAGCAAAGAGAGGATGATGAAATGGATATTCACGTCTCATAAAACATTAAACCTACATAACACGATCAACACTCGCCTCCAGGGTTATAAATGAGTGTGTCTGTAGCAGTATATAACCCACCATGGCCATCAGAGCCACCCTATTGTCCCCTGGGATCATTGCGGACGAGCGCTGGGTGTAATTAACAGTGAAATACGCTGGCGCGATGGTTGTGTGAGTTGACAATGTGGCGCGAGGGAGTTATAGCTCTAAGGAGTATACAGGCCATCATGAACTGTCCTTGTGTATGTTCTGTATAATGGGGAATCCTTGGTGAAACTGAGGTATACTAGCAGTGTATACTTTACCTGAAATCTTGTATGATATGACGTGTATGTTATCGTTACGTAAGAACTGTATATATATTCGATCTGTGTAAAGAATGGGCCTTGTGTCTATGTATGATGATATGGGGTTACGCTCTGTTTAAAAAAGATAGGTATACAGTTGTGTGATTATGTACATAGGTCATACGTTATATGCAAGCTGTATTCTGGGAATCCTTATTTGCAATGCTTTACAGCATTGTTCACGGCTTTTATCATTGAATGGCCCCATTACACTCTGTTGACTCTTTCATAATACAGCTATATTGTGAGCTTTTTTTTTTTTTGTTTATCGTCACAAACTAATGTTGTTATAAAGAAGTTCAGTTTTTTTACTCCATTTATCTTTCATATCATATCATTTTTCTTGTATTTCCTTGTAAGTTTTCCTGCCTTATCGACCGTCATGTATTTGCTTAACTATTTCAATTATCGTTTTTTTTTTGTCTTTTTACTTTTTCCATTTTTCGTCGTTTATTGCTACTTCTCTGTTTCTCTTGGTTCTTCACCTGTATTCTTTTAATTTCCTATGGCAACTGTATTCTTTCTTAACTGAGTTTACATTGTGCTATCTTTTCTCTCGCTTCTGCTCTTCTCTTCTGTCTTTATTCATTACCCTTAACTCCCACTTCTCTTTCGTCTCTCTCTCTCTCTCTCTCTCTCTCTCTCTCTCTCTCTCTCTCTCTCTCTCTCTCTCTCTCTCTCTCTCTCTCTCTCTCTCTCTCTCTCTCTCTCTCTCTCTCTCTCTCTCTCCCCTCCCCCTCCCTGTCCCACAGCAGCAAAACAGGGTCCGTCACCCAGGCGTAATCCAGAGTGTCAAAATAATCTCACTCACGCTTTTGTAAGCTCGGTGTTCCTCTCTCACGATCTTATCTCCCAGATGTGTCAATCTCCCTCTCTCCTCGCTTATGCCCTCCCCTTCCTCAGCCCATCTTGTGTTCTCCTCCCTCGTTCTCCCCTTCCTTCAAGATTCCATTCCCTCCATCCCAGGCTCAATGTTTTCTTCTCGGCGAACAATAATTTCCCGTAATTTGTCTCCACCCTTTAGTCCCCTCCTTCTTTCTCTTAAATGTTCTCTTCTCTCCTCCATCCATCCATCATCATCCCTCTCAGCCCTTCTGCGTGATAATCCTTTCCATCTGTCTTCTCGATTCCCCTTTAATCTTCCCATTCCTCCCTCCAGCCCGTCTCTCCTCTCCACTTACTGTTCCATATCGTGTTTCCGTCGTCGCTCTTGTCCTCACAAGGATCAGATTGTTTGTCGTCTATGTTTCTCGTTTTCTTTCTTTTTAACAGACACTCACCCGACGATATTCATTGTGCTGTTATGTACTGATGACTTGAAGAACAGGGGAAGCAAGGACACAGACGAATAAAGATGCTGTCTCTCTCTCTCTCCCTAACCTTACCTTTAGAGCTCCTGTATATATGCGCAGATGAGGCGAGGATCCATCCAGAGCGGATATGGACATTTAGGTCAGAGAAATATGGAGGGAAGCCTCTCTGTTTTTAAGGTACTTAATTCTCCCTCCGGAAAAAAAACGTATGCATTCTTTCTTGGCCAACAGTTAGGACTATCTTTTAACCCTTAAGACGTTAATAAAGAGTCAAGAGACATTATAATGGTGATCTCTTATTTTTTTTCTTTTTCTTTCCTCTTTTCTAATTGGCGAGGCTGCAATGTGTTTTGTGTTTGTCTGGATTACAAAATTAGGGTGGATGTGAAAGTGATTGTACATTATATATATATATATATATATATATATATATATATATATATATATATATATATATATATATATATATATATATATATATATATATATATATATATATATATATATATATATATATATATATATATGAAGAGCAGACTCTCGTATCTCGACACAGGGATAGCCGAGAGAAGACAGGGGATGACTGTGAGCCACCACCACCTTGAACAGGTCTGAGTGTACGAACATTAAGAGAAATGATAGCCACTGCAGCTCAGGTTATCCTGCGTGAGATACACTCCAAAGCTAATGTACTTCAAAGCCTTTTGAGCAAGGGACTCCCAAGTGACTGCATGTCCGTCTGTATTTTGCTGGATGTCGTGGTGGTTATCTACAGTAAAAGGCCTTTCTAAGTCAAAACCTGTAGGTATAAAAAAAAACCCACTGGAAAAAAAATGAAAAAAAACTGTGAGATTGTTTGACCGGAGTTGATTATTTAGACACTTGGCTTATCAACTACTTCATCAGAGATTAAAAGTTATATTAAGAATTGTCTTGAAGTTATATTAAGAATTAACTTGTTAAAGGTTATCATTATACCAGATACATACACTTGGGTATACGGCCCATCGTTATGAGGCTAACTGGTTATTGGGGCTTCAGGCCCATCGACTAACGGCATCATTAAGGTCGTGAGCGTCGAGTTATAATCACAGATTTAAAGATCCTTAAATTCTTAAGACCTTCCTCAGTTTTTTCTATGTTAGCTGTGACGGCAATGGGCAGCTGAGGCCCTAATCAAGGCCATATATATATATATATATATATATATATATATATATATATATATATATATATATATATATATATATATATATATATACCCTAGCCTAAGACAGGTACCCATTTCATCGACGAACCTCTAGGGGTGGATGAACAGCTTGGTTGACTCTGAACCGACTGCCAATACTAGATTTCGAACCTATGTGCTCGACCCTGGGGGGGCCGTGAATGCGTCACGGTCAGGAACGCTAACCGCTACACCACGGAGTTCCATAAACTATATTTACGACAGTTCTAAGATGTAAATACTGTTCGTAAATATCGCTGCACCCTACGAAAAAGAATTTGAATATCAAACACGATTTTTGTATTATGAATTGCATATTCAAAAAGCCATTTACAGCATGTATTACTATGTACTGGAAAAAGAGGAGTTGTATTGCTAGCGGGATGAGGAATGATTTTACCAAGATATTGAAATAAAAGCAAACTCTAAACCCCAAATTTATGATAAAGATTCACATGAATTTATTCCTCAGTTCAATACGCATGGAAGTGCACGTAGTGATGGAATTACGTCCCCCGTGTTAATGAGGGCTGGCTCCCTCCACTAAGTGCTCAGTTCCAGCCAGATGCGACCGCCAGACGGGAAATAATATGGATGAATCAGGGCTAAAAGGGGGAGTTAAGATCCTCTATTTCATACATTTCACCGGGTGGACTCTAATGGTCCTTGCAGCTGGGGAGGGAAGAGCGTAGTGTGGTGGCTAAATGGGGAGTGGTGGTGATGGTGGTGATTTTGGTAGGGTCGAATTTCGTAACAATATTTGTTATAATAACATCAACACAGGTTGTTACAGTAGCAATCGTTTAGTAGTGACAGTGGGTAGTTCTAGGTTGAGCCGCTGCTGCTTCCTGAAGTTTATTAATGGTGACAGGCTACACGAGGATTGACCGTTATGATACCTCCTTCCTTCCTTCCTTCCTCCCTCGAACGGCAAAGCTGTTGAATTCTCATCCTTCTTTCATCTCTTTCTCTTCCTATAACGTTATACCATCAAGTTTCAGGTCTACAGCTCTGAATAATTTCATTCTCCTTCACCATACACTCTTCATTTTCACCCTGGGGTGCCCCTGACTGGGGCATGTATTGACTCTGCCATATCGATAACCTTAAACTAAAAAGCTTTGGAAAAGTTAGTATGGTTAGATCTGATGGTGATGCCAATAGTACTTGTGTTGGATGAAGTGATTGTAATAGTGTTGGGAATGGTGGTTGGCACGTTGGCAGAGGTGACAGTAGTTTGTTGTGGTCAGTAATAATAACAAGGGTTCCTGTCGTCATGCTTATACTAGTGGTAGTCTTGGCATGCGTGGTGAGTCTGGTTGCAATAATAGTTGCGGATGTAGTTGTTGTAGTGGAACCTAAACTAGTGGTAGTGGTGGCAGAGGCAGTTGTTATAGGGGTACTAGTATTAGTAGTGGTGGTAGCGGAGGTATATGTAGCAGTGAAACTTTTTTAGTCATAGTGGTGGCAGATGTAATTTTCAAAGTCATTTGAAATAATGGTGGCAGGGTAGATGTAGCAGCAAATGGCGTGTAGTGGCAAGGATAGTTATAGCTGTAATTTGTGTAGTGGTTGGGAATGTTGTATTAAATAAGTCTGTAGTAGGTGGGGTAGATGTTGTAGCAAACCTTATAGTCATCAAGGGAGGTGAAGCTGTAGTAGATGGTACAGACTAGTGGTGGCAAAGGCAACTGTTGTAGTAACACTAATATATTATCAGCAGCAACAGTCGTAGTGATATTGATAAAGGCGATGGTATCAGTAGAAAGAGTGTTCGTGGTATGAGTAGTGGTGGCAGAGGGAGCTGAGGAAGAGGTGGCGGAAGGGTTACGTAGATGTTGGTAATGGAGTCAGCAGGATGTATGGTGTCAGGTAGCATTCGAGGTGATCGCTGTCGTAGTAGCAGTAGTAGCAGTAGTAATAGTAGTAGTAGTGGTGGTTGTAGTAAAAGTATTAGTATTAGTATTAGTAGTGGTAGTAGTAGTAGTATTAGTAGTAGTAGTAGTAGTAGTAGTAGTAGTAGTAGTAGTAGTAGTAGTAGTAGTAGTAGTAGTAGTAGTAGTAGTGGTAGTAGTAATAAGTTGATAGTTGTGGGTATATACCCAGCAGGAATACTAGAACCTGCAACAAAGGCACTTGCAATACTAAACAGAAACGACAAGCAGTTTTAATGTCATTACTTGCAATTATAAACGTCAAAGGGACATCATTAACGATAATAATTATGAGAATTGTGGCACTTTATTGCCGGAGATTGATTCATTATTAGTTTTTTATCATCAGTTAATCAGAGCATGATTATGTATAATAAACTTACAGGTTAACCGCTCTTCTTCTTCTTCATCCTCTTCTTCTCCCTCCTCGTCCTCCTCGTCCTCTTCCTCCTCCTTCTCTTCATCCTCCTCCTCCTTCCACCGTCATTGCTCACCTCTACATCAACCACTCCTCTTCGTCTACCTCCTCTTCTTTCTTCCACTCTTCCTCCCCTCAGCGTTGCTCATCCACACATTAGCGACTCCTCTTCCTTCTCCTCTCCTCCTCCTCTTCCTCCTCCTCCTCTTCCTCCTCCTACCATCACTGCCCACCCCTACATCAACCACTCCTCCTTCCTCCTTCTCTTTCTTTCGCTCTTCCTCTCCCCTGGCATTACTCGCCCCTACATCAACCACTCCTCTCCTTCCTCCTCCTCCTCCTCCCCCTAACACCCCCCCCCCCCAGCATTGCTCACCCTACATCATAAGAAGCAAGCAGTTTATTCAATTTATATTCATAAGGTCTGGCTCTCTGGTGGTAAATAAGCGCCTCAATGGCTTCCTGGAGTAAAACCTAATGTACTTTCAGGGAGAGGGTAAGAAAAAGTACCTTATGATATGTCCTTTTGATGGGGCATCCGAAATGGGACTTTTCCATTTCCATGATGGACTCGGACGTAAAAAGAGAAATGAATCTAGAATAGTTTGCGAATTCTCAGTCACTTCGAAGAGTTCCAAGGTCTTTTAAGAGAGGGGAGGGAATGTTTATCTTAGAAATAGAAAAAGATAAATATGGAAAATTATGTGTTCCTGCCGGATAAGTGACTCGATGCTTTAGGAACGGCCGATGGTGCTGCTCTCTCTCTCTCTCTCTCTCTCTCTCTCTCTCTCTCTCTCTCTCTCTCTCTCTCTCTCTCTCTCTCTCTCTCTCTTGATTCTCGTGATGGTAAATACAGGATACAATACCTGACACATGAGGTGTGAACTGAGTCACTGCTGCTTTATCTACACTCGTACGAAATCAGTCAGCGAGACTGGGATATGAGAATATCCAGTATACAAGACCCAGTAATTTTGTACAATCAAATGATGATTTAAATTCTTAACTGATGCTAATCATAGAACCCCCCAAAAAAGAATGGGTTATATTGTATATTTAATGATGACATATTGGTACATCAAGGTTAAAAACCCTAGCATGATATCATTTATATGTTTTTTGGGTATTTCAGTACACAGTTTGAACACCACAGTACGTAAATCAAGAACGTTGAAGAGCGAGGGTTTTGAAGCTGTGGTAAGACCTGATACAAGGATCTACACATTACGCTATGCAGACAAATCTTCGGTTGTAGATAGCTACAGGAGACCGACAGAATGAACTGATATCTAAGCGTTTCATAAGGTACGAACATCACTGTAATAATCCTATGATTGAAATAAATCACTGAGAATCTATTCTCAGTGGGAAGCTCTACTGGTTCAGTCTGCAGACATATAACAACATCAAGTTTGCAAATAATCCAACAGGGTAGACACTGAAGGACGAGATATAAAGATGATCAGAAATATATGAAGTGCAACTTTTATTGAGAAAAAGGTATCTAATGTTCTATCTAAGAAAGAATCCATTGAATATCTAATGTATCAATTTACTACGATATTAGACACTATGCTGAGTAGGACTTAGTTCGCTGCATGTCAAGTGATTACTTCAGCAGAAATACAAATATCAAGCTGACTCTCCACAGTTGCAAAGTTGTGTATGGTCCTATTTGTTCTTTTTCTTACTGAAACGTCTCTACCTACACCACTCACCCGATTCACAAGTATCTATTCCCCAATATTAGGGCATGTTGCTCCACTTGGGAACACAAGAGCATCTCTCCTGAAGCCACGTCCCTCCCACCAGCTCAATGGGTAAAGGGACCTGTAGCTTGGCCACTTCAGTGGTTTGCCCAAAACCCCACCCGGTATGCCACACAGTCAGGAGACTGTAAAAGAGCATCGTGGACGGGAGGAGGAAATGCTTCTCCCCCTTTCTTTCTTAGCCTTGTTTAGCAGCCGGATCGCTATTCCATCCAGCCACAGCAAACGAATTCCAGGTCACCTCTCTTATTGCACAAGATTTCAGTATAACGATCGGGTTGTTTGGAATGCCGAGAGCCTCTAGATTCACAACGAGTTGATGGATAAAGCGAAGGGTCAGGGTCACCTCAGAATTAGGAATTCCACGCATTCCTATCGCCTTTCCAGAAACCAGCTGAAGTTTCGCCATAGCCAGTGGAAATCTAAGACGCCGGCGAGTTTGTATATGAAAGATTTTAATGATAATAATACATAAGGTGCTTACCTGTTTCAAGGCCTCTTCACCATTTCAATATATTTTTCACACTGTTTGCTGGGAAAGTGTGAAATAAGTATATCAAAACTGATATTCTTAGACGAGGACATAAGTAGAGATGCACGCGGTAACGGATCAGAATATACTTATGTAAAGTGTCCCATGCGAGAGAGGACATTATTCATGTTTTATAAGTAGATGAAAGATGGATTCTCCCATGCATATTACTCGCGTCTCCTCGTAAATGTGAGATACGAAATGTTGAAAAATAAGCAACGTTCCTAAGGTTTATATTGTCCTTCATTCTGCGTATTTTCAGCTCTTGAAAAAAAAAACGACGTATGTAAATAACAGATTCATATTTCGAGCTGGGAAAAATGAAGATGTGTACACAGAGACAAGTCTCACTTCCCACTCAAAGTTTATGCAACTTTGATTTCGCAGTTTCTATTCAGGAAATCTCTGAAATTATTCATTTCAAATATATAGCTCAAATGTATAACAGAATAGAATTGAACAAAACTCATTAAGAATAATGCTATGTGAAGAATCCATTCCACAAAAAGGGTCTTTCAGAATTCGAGAAAATTGCAGAGGTGTTGCTGTATATCAGAAAATTACAGCCAAGGGACACAGAAAGTAGAGGAAAGTAGCCACATTGTCATTAAAGGTCATGGACATATCTCTGTGTTACTTTGAGTATATTTACAAAAGCTGTCGGCTAGCTGGCCCTTGTCCTACCTGTGGTGCTTTAACCAGCCTCCCCCCCCCCCAGCAGAGGTTGGCACCCATCTATCCACCAACCAGAGGAGAGATGAACAGCTGGGTGAGCTGTGTACTCCATCTATCCACTCCTCAGACGGTATCTCACGAAATTTTGTTTTTAATCGATTTCTCTCCATCTTTTGAGAAAGATTTTCCGAGCTACCTCAAACACACACACACACACACACACACACACACACACACACACACACACACAGCCTTTTCCGTCCTGCTACATCCGATCCCTCCTTCACAACAAGTCGCAGTTCCACTTGCGATTACCCTTCTAGCCTCCATACGGCATCCTGATACTTCCTTTCCCCCATACAGTATCCCTCGTGATTCTCTTTGATTAGGCGGATATCGATCCACCTTTTTGCATCGCCTTAGTATAGCGAACCAGCAACTAGCAAGCTAGTGAGCTACAGCATCACGTCCCAAGAAACATTCTTTTCACCTCTCTCTCTCTCTCTCTCTCTCTCTCTCTCTCTCTCTCTCTCTCTCTCTCTCTCTCTCTCTCTCTCTCTCTCTCTCTCTCTCTCTCTCTCTCTCCTCTTTCTTCTTCAGAGTGGATGTATTTTCTCAAGAAGAATATGCAAAATTCGCAAAGAGAACATACAGACTGACGAAATGAACCTATTGGTTCGGGATCCTTCGGAGAACGAGACCTCGAGAACCAATGAATCACACTCGTATGTTAAAGCACAGTGAAGGCACCACCTTGCGTCGTAGAACCCAGAAAATAATCGTTTCCACCGAAACGTGGTTCGAATCCTCATTAATTATTCGTATCATCTCAAAAAAAAAAAAAGAAAAATGACACGTTTTTTCTTTGCCCCGTGAATCTCATGACTACGAAGAGTCTCTGGCCTCTGAGGGAGCCAATAAGCTTCCCGTATTCTTGACTCTAACAACAGGTGTTCGGAAGGAGGTTGAGGATGAGCGGGCGTAAGCAGCTTAGCAACCAAAACATCATATTAACCCATAGGCACAGGGATAGAAGAGGAGATTTCTGCTTCCTCTTCATTTGCGGCTTGATGAAGTTTTTAATCTCTCTCTCTCTCTCTCTCTCTCTCTCTCTCTCTCTCTCTCTCTCTCTCTCTCTCTCTCTCTCTCTCTCTCTCTCTCTCTCTCTCTCTACCTATCTATCTATCTATCTATCTATCTTTCATGCCGGGGTACCGCGCAGGAGAAATGAGGGGGAGGATAAATCCATAAAGTTTCCTCGCGTGTTATGAATAATGCGGGGGGGGGGGGGGGTTCGCCTCCATAAGCTGCCAAGTTTGCTGTGGGGGGAGGGGAAAGATTACGGGGAGGATAGCGCTATAGCAAAGGTTACATATGACGCTACAGTGAGGAACATGACCAGATGATACTGATGGATATATTCTCATGTTTGTCTGGAAGAGAAGCGATTACAGTCCTGTAGTATTAGAGAGAGTTCTTGGGCCTTACGAAGAGTACAGGAACACTTGATATAACACGCATCAGAAAGGAAGATGTATATTAACTGACTTATTTTCTCTCTTGTGTCACCCCTGATGATGTGATTATTACACGAAAGTGCACTTGGGAACTTATATATATTCTCATAGGAATATATATATATATATATATATATATATATATATATATATATATATATATATATATATATATATATATATATATATATATATATATATATATATATATATATATATTTTTTTTTTTTTTTTTTTTTTATACTTTGTCGCTGTCTCCCGCGTTTGCGAGGTAGCGCAAGGAAACAGACGAAAGAAATGGCCCAACCCCCCCCCCCATACACATGTACATACACACGTCCACACACGCAAATATACATACCTACACAGCTTTCCATGGTTTACCCCAGACGCTTCACATGCCTTGCTTCAATCCACTGACAGCACGTCAACCCCTGTATACCACATGACTCCAATTCACTCTATTTCTTGCCCTCCTTTCACCCTCCTGCATGTTCAGGCCCCGATCACTCAAAATCTTTTTCACTCCATCTTTCCACCTCCAATTTGGTCTCCCTCTTCTCCTCGTTCCCTCCACCTCCGACACATATATCCTCTTGGTCAACCTCTCCTCACTCATTCTCTCCATGTGCCCAAACCATTTCAAAACACCCTCTTCTGCTCTCTCAACCACGCTCTTTTTATTTCCACACATCTCTCTTACCCTTACGTTACTTACTCGATCAAACCACCTCACACCACACATTGTCCTCAAACATCTCATTTCCAGCACATCCATCCTCCTGCGCACATCTCTATCCATAGCCCACGCCTCGCAACCATACAACATTGTTGGAACCACTATTCCCTCAAACATACCCATTTTTGCTTTCCGAGATAATGTTCTCGACTTCCACACATTTTTCAAGGCTCCCAAAATTTTCGCCCCCTCCCCCACCCTATGATCCACTTCCGCTTCCATGGTTCCATCCGCTGACAGATCCACTCCCAGATATCTAAAACACTTCACTTCCTCCAGTTTTTCTCCATTCAAACTCACCTCCCAATTGACTTGACCCTCCCCCCTACTGTACCTAATAACCTTGCTCTTATTCACATTTACTCTCAACTTTCTTCTTCCACACACTTTACCAAACTCAGTCACCAGCTTCTGCAGTTTCTCACATGAATCAGCCACCAGCGCTGTATCATCAGCGAACAACAACTGACTCACTTCCCAAGCTCTCTCATCCCCAACAGACTTCATACTTGCCCCTCTTTCCAGGACTCTTGCATTTACCTCCCTTACAACCCCATCCATAAACAAATTAAACAACCATGGAGACATCACACACCCCTGCCGCAAACCTACATTCACTGAGAATATATATATATATATATATATATATATATATATATATATATATATATATATATATATATATATATATATATATATATTCAACAAGTCTCATGAGATCAGATCACAAAAACATAAAGAAAAGAGATTTACTTCTTGATAGACATCTTCCAAATACCTGCCACATAAATGATACAGCAAAAAGATATTCCAACAAACCTAAGAAGCCTCTATCTACAAAAGGGATCCTTAAAAGTGTTAAATAGGAAATCCTAAAAGAAATATCAAAGTTGCATGGTATCAGAACAGATCCGCCGGGGTTGGCCGGCCGAGATCTCCCGAAGGGCAGCCATGTCCCTCAGGATCTCGTTCAATTACCAGCATCCTGCAAACGAGTCACCGAGAGCAAGTGAGCACGATGAACGAGCCACTCGCTTATACTGGGGTGAGGAGGGAAGGAGGAAGTAGTCCAGATCTCCCCCCTGCACCGTCAGTCAAGCTAATCCAGATAAAGAATATATTGCAGAGCCCGCAACAGTATAACGAAGGAGAACGAACAGATTCGGTGACAGCCAGTAATGGTATGACGTGAGGATTAATGCCTCATGCTGAGGCGCTGGCGGTCGTGGATAGTCGCAACCTCTCTCTCTCTCTCTCTCTCTCTCTCTCTCTCTCTCTCTCTCTCTCTCTTTGCTTGTGTGTGTGTCTTTGTCTGTCTTTTTTTTCCTCCGAGATTTTTTCTTTTTTCTCTTTTTCTCAGGAACAAAGCACAAGCCTTCGTTTCCTCGTCGTGAAAATGCGTCTATTAAGCATATTATCAAAGAAACAGGAATGTAAACACACTTCCTTTTTAATTATTCATAAACAGCTTATTTATGTTTATCAAGCATTTTCCTTGTATGCATCTACAGCAATATACAAGAAGATTACCTATTGCATGTTTTATGCTAAGAAAACCTAAAACGAAGATCGTACTGAAATACCTTATTCACTAAGTGATGCAAAAAGAAGAATCATATGTGCAGATTAATCTTTAATCTTCTCATTACAGAAGAGATAAACAAATAGTTATACTTTCCGTGAAAAATGATGACATGAATATTTTACACTCGCAAAATCTTCATGATTTCTCTTCCTTTACGGAGGGATATCTCTCTTTTCCTCTTTGCTGAAACAGATAGACGACGGGAGATAATGAATGCAAATGGACCATTGTTCATTAATTCTTATAAGTGGGTCGTCATTTTCATAAGTGGTAATACTGTAATACAGACAGGGTTTTGATTTTTATTGAGAATAAACATAGGAAATCTAAATATCTGATTCCTCTTCTAGAAGTTATTTCCGACTGGGATGTGTGTCACCATCGCTTGGGTGGATCAATATTCGACAGTGGCATGTGTCACCATCACTGGGAAAGATCATTGTTCGACAGTGGCATATGTCACCATCACTGGGAAGGATCAATATTCGACAGTGGAGTGTGTCACCACGGGGAAGACGCGCCGTTATTGGATTGACCCGGGCATATGAAGAACTGCAGTAAACCATGTAAAAGACTGTGGGTTGTGGACAGGCAGCTGTGGTTTCCTTGCTGAACACATGACAGCTAGACAATGGATGTGAGCAAATGAGGCCTTCTTTTTCTTTGTTCCTGGCACTACCTCGCGAACGTGGGAAACAGCAATATATTTTCCCCGTGGACTCAAAGGAATATATATATATCTTTCTTTTTTCTTTCAAACTATTCGCCATTTCCCGCATTAGCGAGGTAGCGTTAAGAACAGAGGACTGGGCCTTTGAGGGAATACCCTCACCAGGCCCAATTCTCTGTTCCTTCTTTTGGAAATATATATATATATATATATATATATATATATATATATATATATATATATATATATATATATATATATATATATATATATATATATATATATATATATATATATATATATATATATATATATATATATATATACATACATACATAATTTCATAAAAGTGTTATCATGTATCGAGCAAAAATCTTAAGAAGTGGAGCCCCATGATCGTCAAGCAAATCCATTTATCCTCCCTGGCGAATGACTTCGAAAATAAGAACCGGGGATCCTTGTGGAGTTACCGAGAAAACGGCCGCTTGTGGAGAGGAACTGAACCAGACTCAGCAAGAAGTAAAGTAAAGAGCAGTTCAAGAGGGGCTTTATAAGGACAGGGTAACCTCAGGGAAGGTGGAGAGTGGAAGGAGTGGAGGTGAGGGCGTTTTGTGGGAGGCTATTAAGTTTCTGAAGGTTCTAAGAGTTATAGGGTTTTGTGGTTGTGGAAGGTGTGATGCTTTAGTATAATTTAATAGAGGGTGTAGAGTTATAGTAGAGGCTGTGAAGCTTTCTTGCGTCTATTGGGGATTATAGGGGTTTATATTCTATCTTGATAAGTGTTTTTTTGAAATTGATCGAAATCATGGAATTCTGTGAAGGATTTTTGGTGTCTTATGGAAGCTGTATCAACGGTGGTATTTTCGAGGAGGTTGTGGTGTTTTGTGATATTTTGAGAAGGTTTATGCAGACTTATGGTGTTCTGTGGAGGCTGCAAAGCCTTTGGCATCATGCAAGTGCTACGAGGCTTTATCATGTCTCGTAATTGCTGCGAAAGACACTGCGTCTCCGGAGAGACTCAGAGCATTGTTGACTTTAAGGAGAAATCGTGGTTTGTTTTTCTATTAGCAGCAACAGCACCGTTTCATGGAGCTTGAGTTGTATTTATGGGAATCGTAGAAACTGTCAGACATCTTGTTGAAGCTAAATGCCAATGTAAAGAGTCTGCTACAGGCTGAAGGTTGCAGTCTTTTATACAGGATGTAGTGTCCAGTAGGGCTGTGGATTTCGCAGAGACTCGGGAGGAGCTACCCTCTCATGAATCCAGTGGCAGCTTCTGGTGGTGTGCAGGAGATTTAAGCCACAAGCAATGGTCAGCATTTTAAAGGTGGTGGGAGCATACAGCAGACACCCCTTGCTCTCCTATCACAGTCTGCTGTTGTTCAGTTCGGTGGAACTCGCTTCCCTAACATCTGCCACAGTAGATATGAGTGCTACTCTCCAAGAATAAATGACGTCTTCAGTAACGTTGAACACAGACAGTCTGTTAATTTCTCCCTGTGTGTAGTACCGTCCTGTGCTCTCCACTCATATCTGACACCGTCCAGTAATTTCTGCCAGAGTTCGATAAAGTTTGATACCATTTAATAACGTCTAATAACAACAGCTCTCATAACTGCCTAGTAACACCGAGCACTATCGACGTACGTAACATCTAAGCGACATCTGGTACCCTAGTAATATCCTGGTATTGTCTACAAGGGTATAGTTGATGTTCTACAATTGTCTGGCTGGATATAGGACTGGTACTGTCTGGCTGGGCATAGTTGATGTCCTACATTTTTCAGAATTGTTGGGTACTTTTTAGTGTTACGTATAATAACAATTAGCATCACGTGCCACCATTTTGTAACATATGTCACCCTCTAGTACAGTGTCGCATCACCAACTCATGTAACTGCGCTGTACCGCCTGGCGCAATAGCATCTTCTGCTATAGCGTTGATACGGTTCAATAGGATTCTCTAATGTGAAGAAACGTTTGGCAACGTTTAGCCAGGTCGGTCGAGTTACCCAGCTGACAACGTTCTGGCAACGCCTTGGCTCCCCTGCAGCAACGTTATCCAACGTTTGTTAACGCACGAGAGGGAGGCGTCGAAACGCGACGATCGCCTCCGAGTAAGACAGGCAGTGGCGACAATGGCCCAGCTGAAAGATGCTCGAAGCAGTGAACGTAAATAAGAGACAATAAACGTAAATAAGAGGGCAATAACCATTAAAGAGGAGAAACAGGGGGATGGTAGAGAGCAAAGAATGATAAATAAGTGGATAGAGCGAGAGGAGGAAAGTATCAAGGATAGAACAGTCGGGAATAAATGGGGGAGATGGAGTGGTACACAACAAACAGTGGGAGTAAAGAAATGTTGGAGGTATTGTCAATTGCCACAGTTTATTGGAAAGCTTCAGCTCTCCCTCGTGTGTGAGTGTGTGTGTGTGTGTGTGTGTGTGTGTGTGTGTGTGTGTGTGTGTGTGTGTGTGTGTGTGTGTGTGTTTGATTACCATTTGTGTGTTATGTGGAGAGACTTTTACACTCGTGTTGCCTCGTCTCTTAACCTTGTCTATATGCACCATGTCTTTACTCCCATGTATGTTAGCACACACACACACACACACACACACACACACACACACACACACACACACACACACACACACACACACTCGCACACACACACACACACCAACCTTAAGACGTTTATCAGCCAGCTCCGAGGGTGAACGCCTGGGTTGGGTGTACGCGGAATAGTTTCACGTGAAGGTTGGTGTGTAGCAGGGTGTGTGTGTGATATCACCATGGCTGTTTGTGTCTGGACAGGACCCTGCGGGAGGTAAATGCAAATCTTGGAAAGAAGGCTAAATATGCTTTCTGTAGGGGATGTGTTTTGAGTGTCGATTGAGTGACGTAGTTCATGTTGTATTGAAGCTTAAATCCTTCAACTGGACAGGATGTTTAGAAAAACTACACTAGTAGACTATAGTGCGTTCTTGCCCTGTGTGAGGTTGCAACTCCCTTGATGATCGTCTCAGCTTTAACTACAAGAACAGGAAAACTAGCGATTGCATTATGAGAGCTAGCCTCACACAGATCAATAACTCTACAGTCTACCAACGTAGTTTACAAGTACTCCTTCAGGTCTTCGAGGGTGACCTGTGCCTTGATCTCTTAACCTCTGTCCCTTGACTCATTTGCTTGCACCACCTAGTGGAGGTTGGTATATTATATTCTGGTCCTCTATATCTATACTCAAGGTTGGTATATTATGTTCTGGTCCTCTATATCTATACTCAAGGTTGGTATATTATATTCTGGTCCTCTATATCTGTACTCTATATCTGTATATCTTGACGAAGTAATACACGAAATCGCTTGAAACTTCTGCTACATCTCTGACGTCTCCGTTTTCTTGTGGTTTTACCTCCGAAATGTTTGCATGTGTGTGTGTGTGTGTGTGTGTGTGTGTGTGTGTGTGTGTGTGTGTGTGTGTGTGTGTGTGTGTGTGTGTGTGTGAGTGTGTGTGTGTGTGTCTGTGTGTGGACAAGCTCTACGGCTGGGGTTTCCAGGGGGCCACTCCAGCGACAGACTCATCGGTGCTCATTTACTATATGTCACGTTTCACGTCCGGTCACGAATTGGTGCAGGTGACTGGCTAGTGGTGTAATTTACTTTAGTGATTTATTCACTTCTGTTATTGGTAAGAGTTTCATTTACTTGGCCACACACACACACACACACACACACACACACACACACACACACACACACACACACACACACACACACACACACACACACATATATATATATATATATATATATATATATATATATATATATATATATATATATATATATATATATATATATATATATATATTTATATTCATTTACTTTGCTTTGTCGCTGTCTCCCGCGTTAGCGAGGTAGCGCAAGGAAACAGACGAAAGAATGGCCCAACCAACCCACATACACATGTATATACATACACGTACACACAAGCAAATATACATACCTATACATCTAAACGTATACATATATATACACACACAGACATATACATATATACACATGTGCATAATTCATGCAGTCTGCCTTTATTCATTTCCATCGCCACCTCGCCACACATGAAATAACAACCCCCTCCCCCCTCATGTGTGCGAGTTAGCGCTAGGAAAAAGACAACAAAGGCCCCATTCGTTCACACTCAGTCTCTAGCTGTCATGTAATAATGCACTGAAACCACAGCTCCCGTTCCACAGTCTATCCAATAATGTTTCACTGTAGACTCTAACTTATCTTTAGAGGATACGACAATCTTTATAGCTAACTAGATACTCACCAAAGACCAAGTTCCGAGGAGCTTGCTGAACATTACTGTACCATAGAGAGTGAAGAAAGTTCCATATTTTGGATCAGTAAGAATGTCTGTTGCCAATATCTTTCCACAGCAATATAAGATTTCGTCTGGAGTTTTATCTTTAGCAGAATATATATACTTTTTTTTCTTATCCGGCTTGTTGGCGCAAAAGTTCTGATACTGTGGCCTTTTATTTGTTAAGTAATTGTCAATCAACATCTGCTTCGACATCTACTACCCTCTCCTGTATGATCATATTTGGTAATGATTTGATATTTTTGACAGGGACTGTCGAAAAACTCATTCATTCAGTTTCTTTCTAAATTCGCGACTGATTTTATGTGTTCTCGATGTTTCAAGATAACCATTGCTATGGTCAGAATATAATATGACGGATATCAAGGGTTCCATTAAGAATATTTTAATCTCAAGGTTTGCTCTTTTTGTAAATACATATTTGGCTCAGGTGAATAGTGAAAAAAGTTATGTGAAATAAGGTAACTGAACGAAGACCGTGTTGACATGAAAGAAGGATAGATATCTATTTTGAAAAAAAAATTGAAGTAAGGAACCCTGGAAATGAGACACACTTAAAGCATAATGAACTTCTAAAAGACTTTCTCTTCCTCTCGTCTTTCTCCGTCACTTCATAACACAGCGAGGTGCTTGTACCAGTTTCGCCATTGGGAGTGAATTTCACAATTGGGACCTGCCTCAACCAGTTCCTTGCCGTATTACAGCAGTCGCCAAACTCCCATAATTCATAATGGCCCATTAAAATCTCCAAACGACTGCAGACCCTGGGAAAAGAAGAGCTCAAAACTTCACAATATACAATTTTTTTTTCTTCTAATTCACACTGGGTAGTCTGTAGAGCAGAACCTCTTCGCAAAGAAAACTACAGAATCTGAATGGTCACGTAATGGTAAGGTAAAATTCAATCATTTAGTCAAAGGGCGCACTCGCTTATGCCAGGTGAACTAGGTTGAAAACAAAGGCAAAAAGCCTTGGATACATATCCAGATATTCTTGTATGTGTAAGATACTCTCATTAAACTTCAGACTCAGAGTGAAGTCCACTATTCGTGGACAAAAACAATACGTGACTTGACCGATGCTTAACCTGTCAGTCATGTGGATAGATAGACTGATAATAGAAACGTTCATATCAGAGAGTAAAAGCATGTATGTCTTCACACTTTCATTCAACGTCATCTTCACTGCGGTGGAAGGTGCCATCAAACTCGTCTTCATTTCACCTCCGTCAATTCTAGATTTTCTTCGTAGGGTTTTGAAAGTAAACATCCTCGTTTTCATTACTACACAACTCTCTTTCAAGTCAAAGATCTTATTTACTACCCCCACGACACCACTTGCCAATGACCTAACCTTTAATAGTCAGGTCAAAAGCTGTCTTCACTACACCTCCGACACTGCTGGCCTTTGTTCTGACGCGTCTGAGGTCAAAAGGCTAGGTTGAAAATTATAATTACTCGGTTGATTATAGATAAGAAACAACAAAAATAATGTTTTTCCTTTCTCTTCAATGGAATCATTATATTCAATATACTAAACTTACTACCTAAAATTGATGTTGATATTCTTTGTTTCTATCGCATTTATCTATCTCTAAAATGCAGAAGAAAAGAAAGTATATTATAATCCAAGGTATTAGGGATCTAAGGGTATACAACATGGGGTGAGGATATTCCAGTGAATATCATGAGGATGAGGGTCTTCAGATTACGTCACTGGCTACTAAATATCGTACTGTATCACAGGAGCTCAGGGAATAACGAAGTACATTGTAGGGCCACAGGAAATGGTAGGGAACTTTATGGGATTAGGTTATTAAGGTCAGGAATAAAGACTCATATTAAGGAGTCAGAATATCAGGGTGTACATAATGGGCTTTGGTAATTAAGGTGAATATTATAGTACTAGGATATTACCACGTACTCTATGGGATGGAGATGTTACAGCACACACAATAATGACATGTTTCATAGGACCGGTTACCTGGATGTCCCCTTCATATCGTTACGTTGAATGTGAGAAGGTACCTTTGGAAAAGGTTCTATCATCGTCAGGGGACGAAAAGATTACAGTTTCTTTGTAAGAAATTCTCACTGTAAAGGAGTTTATCCTTTCTCTGCTACATGGACCAAATACAGAGTGATAGTGTTTGGGATCTTGGGATCATCCTTAATACGTGAAGAACGTATCAAAAATTATTTCGAATGGTGAATGTTGCTTGCAGTTGACTCTTGGTTGATAGTTCTACAGCCCATCCGACCAACCAACCAACCAACCAACCTAACGAACCCTGCTACTGATTGCAGCGCAGCTTGGGAGCTACAGGGGCCTAATGAAAGACCCCCTTGGCTTATGGAATTAATGAAACTATAGCAAGACTTAATAATTACGAAATCTACACCATGGTGTTGGGAAGTTACTGATTAACATCATAGAATTAGGATACGAAGGTGTTTGTTCTGGAGCCGTGACAACACTATGTACAATCATGGACGGCACCTCCGTAGTTATGCCTGATCGAAGCTGCTTCGAGCTCTCCGTCTTGATAGAAAGAGTGAGAACACAGGATCAATGAAGTAAGTCCCAGGATAGATTCGATTACGCGTGTCCCAGGACAGATTCGAGCAATCATATCCCGGGACAATTTTGATGTAAGGATACGATAATGCAAAAGTAGGCATACAGGAGTTGTTGCTATGTTCGATAACTCATGGGGACAATTGTATCTACGCCAAGGGGCTGATTCGAACCCTGGATTCGAGCGTCCGGCCACCTCAACCACACGGAGGTTAATGTCTGTGTGGTCGAGGTGGAAGGACGCCTCACCCAGGGCTCGAATCCCATTCGTAGCTATATCATTACTGTATATAACATGGAATCATGATAGCGCTTCTTAGATCATGAAGGAAAAACGTATCAGTGGACACCATGAAGTAAGATACAACAATAAATATAAATATAATAAACTGAACATCAGTAAATCAGGATCCAGTCGTTTATATTACGGATCGGAGCGTTTCGGTGTATAAGGTCAGGTCACATTACGATGTACAAGGTTTCCTCACTCACTTTCTATTCCCTCAAGCACAACGGTATGGCGCATGAGCACAACAGTACGGCTCGTGAGCACAACGGTACGGAGCATGAACATGACGGTACGGCTCGTGAGCACAACGGTACGGAGCATTAAAACGACGGTACGGCTCGTGAGCACAACGGTACGGCGCATGAGCAAAACGGTAGGAACCTTCAGCAAGTCAGTACGAGATGCGGGTGTGATGGCCTTGTCTTCTAGTCTCATTCTTAGGAGTCATTTGCGTCTTGCGTGTCTGTGTTCTCTCGCGTGTGTTTTGCGTATGTTTCTACATGTTTTCAATTAGAAAGAGCGACTGTTAGCTCTCTCGCTAGTCCTGGGGTTGTCGATCTGTCTATAATGTTTTTTTTTCTGAATTTTTTTCCCCCGACGTCAGGATATTGGGTATATGTGCCTTCCCTCCCCCCCCCCCCCTCTCTCTCTCTCTCTCTCTCTCTCTCTCTCTCTCTCTCTCTCTCTCTCTCTCTCTCTCTCTCTCTCTCTCTCTCTCTCTCTCTCCTGCCTTTTCCTTAATAGTGAATGAACGAGGTCGATCCTCCAGACTTTTGCTCGCTGGAAAGTACGTGCGTCAGAGGTATGTGGAACGCGTGTGTTCCATGATCGCTGGAACTCTCGCGTTTTAGAGTCGCTGGAACGCACGTGTCTCAGAGTCGGTGGAGCGCATGTGTGTGTGTTACATTCGCTGGAACGCATGTGTATCGTAGCCGCTGGAATAAATGTGTAACGCTACAATCGTTGGCACGCATGTGCGTTTCAGTCATTGGAACGCATGTGTGTTATAGTGGCTGGAACACACGTGTGTTACAGTCTCTGGAACACACATGCATTGCAGGAGTTGGAATAAATGTGTTATGGTCACTGGAACGAAGGTGTGTTCTAGTCGTGAAGAAGGATCTCCTGGCAATAAAGAGAGGATAAAATAAGTCTGATACAAATACGAGGACTTTCTTCCGCTCGGTACTGCCGCACGTCCTGGAATATGCGTCCTCAAGAGGAACTCTTATGTTGCATATTCCAGGACACTCTGGTGATCGTATCTCATTTAAGAGCCAATCATCCGCATTTATTGTGCTTATCTCTCCCACTTGACTAGCTTGCTCTTCTCGCCTAGGTGAGGTAGTAGAATCAGGAATATAGTGAGCCTTCAAGGAGTAACCTTCCCTACCATTTTCCTCTCCCTGATTTTGGAGAGAAATAGATATATTGACGATACAAGAGGAGAGGTATTCCAGTCTCTCGCTTCCGCCCCTTTTTGGTCGTCCTTTACGACACGCAGGATCTGCGTAGTGAGGATTCTTTCCCCCCTTATCTACAAGGAATATATATGATCAAATTATCAAGATGCTACAGCACTCCGCCTCGAGGAGGTTATACCGTGAGTGAAAATGTGGAGTCTACATTTCCCTGCTACTGGAAGTAGCACAACTTAAAGCTGCAGGTGCCTCTGGAGAGAGGTCCTAGGGGATGTCAATAAGAAAAGAATATTCATATTGCCATAGAAATATAGGGTTGGTCAATAAATTGGGTACCTGGTTAATGCTGGAGCATATGTATGTATAGCATTAATGAGAATACTTTGATCAGGGCATTCAGCTGAAGGTGCTTACTTAGCTATCGAGTAGGAGAAGAAGAAGAAAAAGAAGAAGAGGGAGATGACAATTATGACGGCGACGGAGATGACGAAGAAGAAGAAGAAGAAGAAGAAGAAGAGGAAGAGGAAGAAAGCTCGATAAGAAAGCCATGGTCTCGTGATAGGAACACCAGGAACTAAACCCATTCCTCGTTGCACCTCTGATACTGTGGTGATGTACCCCCTTCGGAGACAGAACCTGATGGGCGCTGTCTTGAGACGACCTCGGACAAGCACGTCAGACTTGCTCTGTCTTTATGATCGTGTAGACCTCGCTGAGGCGGTAGGCCTTGTCATCCAAGAGAGCAGAGAGTCCTCCAGTTGTGAGCTGACTTGCAGGACACAAAAAGAGGCTCTGAGCCCATTCTCCATAACTGACAAGGTCCTCACAAACAGTGAGAGTGTAGGGAGTGTATGGAGGTGTCAAGGATTATCCCGTTTATTGGATGTCATTCACCGTTAGCGGCTTTAATGTCACTGGTAGTTGTTGAGCCTGAAGCCCAAGCCAACCTTTTACTCAGACAGGATCTACACACTTGTGGATGCTAAGCTTTGCATCTGATCCTCACTGTCACGAGTGAGTCGATGGTATCCACATGATCACTGATCTCTTAAATGTAAGCGTTGTCGGTAGTCCATTTGCAAATGCCAATCAGTCAGAGCCTCTCTCTCTCTCTCTCTCTCTCTCTCTCTCTCTCTCTCTCTCTCTCTCTCTCTCTCTCTCTCTCTCTCTCTCTCTCTCTCTCTGCACATCTCTTCGTCCAAAGCACCTCTCTCTTTTCTGTCTGCCTTCTTCTGTCTCCTACTTCTTTGCCTCCCAGTCTCAATTATCCGTTTGTCCGTTACTCTCTCCCCTGTCTCTTTTTCTCTCCGTCTTGAATACACTTTTCCCTTATGGCTTTCTCTACTTCCTCTCATGTTTGTCTGCTTCTCCTCTTTCAGTTCTCCATCCCGCCACAACTCTCCTCGGCCCTCCTCTTCTTCCTCTCCCTCTGCCTCTAACCTCGGCAGCATGGCAACGTCCTCGTTACACTCCACTATATAGCCAGATACGTTGTCGGGGGATAAATGAGAGCGTTATATTTTTCTTCTACATTCGCTTTGTCTGCTGCTTTAATATACTCCTAGGCAGAGAGTGGGAGGAGGTTCTGCTATAGCATATATATATATATATATATATATATATATATATATATATATATATATATATATATATATATATATATATATATATATATATATATATATATATATATATATATATATATATATATATATATATATATATATATATATATATATATATATATATATATATACACATATATATATATATATATATATATATATATATATATATATATATATATATATATATTATTCCCTGGGGATAGGGGAGAAAGAATACTTCCCACGTATTCCCTGCGTGTCGTAGAAGGCGACTAAAAGGGAAGGGAGCGGGGGGCTGGAAATCCTTCCCTCTCGTTTTTTTTATTTTTTTTTTCCAAAAGAAGGAACAGAGAAGAGGTCCAGGTGAGGATATTCCCTCAAAGGCCCAGTCCTCTGTTCTTAACGCTACCTCGCTATCGCGGGAAATAGCGAATAGTATGAAAAAAAAAAAAAAAAAAAAAATATATATATATATATATATATATATATATATATATATATAGATAGATAGATAGATAGATAAATAGATAGATAATGATAGTGAATGCATCATTGTTCATCCAGACAACATGCAGAATAGTATAGACACAGAAGCTTAGCACAAATAAGCTACAATTTAGATTCTTTTGTGTCCTAGAAAAAAAACCCATTTAGATTCTACAGATTATCCTTAACTGTAGATACACTATCATACAACATAATTTACAGCTTTGCCTAAATCGGCAGTACTCATGATATATCAAAATAATCCATACCAGGGTCAACGAGAAATTAGATTTTAAAAAAGCTTTCAAAAAACCTGGTTGATGTTATTGGGTTAGGCTTTTCTTTGTTAACTTAGCCTTAGGAAAATCTATACCTCATAAGCATCTAGGAAAAATATCTTTAGCAAAACTGATATGTAACGTTGCGTAAGAGACGCTTTGGGTAACATTCAGCAATGAGGAAGGGATGAGCTGGACCTGAGGCACAGCGTTTGGCTGCTGCTTCTCACAGTTTCTGTGTTGAAAACAAACGCTTGAGGATTGGCCGTTATGATACCTCTTTCTTCCGTGAAATAGATAAGCTTTTGATTTCTCTTCCTTTCTCTCGCCTCCCCCCTCTTCATAATTCTTTTCTTCCTTCTCTCGTCTCTTCCCTCTTCATATATTCTTTTTTCCCTCTTTCGTCTCTTTCCTCTTCATATATCCTCTCTTCCCCTAATAGTAAGATCTACACACACCTGCAGAGCACAAATTAACATCCACTTTATATTTCTTTCGCTTAGTTCTTTCACCCAAGATGATCTTTGATAGAGGCATGTGTTACCCGCGCCATGTCGATCATTATGACAAAAAAATAAGAATATGTTTTACAGTAAAATATAAGGTAATACAAGGTGTGGAACGTTGATGATGGTGTCCGTAAAGTGCATATCAATTTTCAGCTAGATTTTATAATGAATATCTCCATGATATTCATGAGACTATTTGGCAAAGTGTACCATCACACGTTTGATGAGGGGATGCATAATGGATTTTTGTAACTAAGAGAGTTTCATGTGGTCGGTCCACGCAGGTGCTACTGCTGGTCAAGTGGTCGGTACATTGAAGACTGCTATTGCAGGTCATGTGGAGTGATAATGACTAACTACACTACCTGTTTTGTACGTGTATATAGATCTTTTATTTTTTCAAAACAAATGTTTACTTTGTTAAGTTCTTGTCGTCTAAGAATCTGTTTATTTTCTCTCTCTCTCTCTCTCAAAAAAAAAAAAAAAAGGTTGGCTTTATCAAATTCGTATGGCCTAAGAATATTGATTCTCTCGAACAAATTTGTGCTCTGTTAGATTCGTGTAGCTTAAGAATCTCTTTATTAATCTATTCTTTCGAAAAATAATTATACTCGGTTAGATTCGTGTAAGTTTATGGCTCGGTTAATTCTTTTGAATAAATCTATACACAGTAAAGTTTATGTAGTCTAAGAGCCTCTTTATTCTCTCGAAAAAATTCTTCTGTTAAGTTCGTGTAACCTAAGAATCTCTTTATTCTTTCGAACAAATCTATGTTAAATTCGTGTAGTCGACAAATCGGTTTATTCTATTCGACAGAAGTTTATTCTATAACGTTCATCAAGTCTAGGGAACTGTTTATTTTCTCAAACAATTGTTTACTCTGTTCAATGCGTTTAAGAAACTTGATTTTCTCTCGAACAAAGAAAAGACGGTGGTTAGAATTTTGTACTGAGTACGAATGCGACAAGGAACACCTGCGTTTATTCTAATATCTCTCTTGAGGGTTATAAAGGGAGGATATAGTAAGGGCCGTCGGGCGCCATCCCAAATGGTAATGTGATAGATTAGATGTATGTGTGTGTGTGCGTGTGTGTGTTTGTGTGTGTGTGTGTGTGTGTGTGTGTGTGTGTGTGTGTGTGTGTGTGTGTGTGTGTGTGTGTGTGTGTGTGTGTGTGTGTGTGTGTGTCTGCTCAACATAAAAGTAATGTCGCATTTACAGATGAACAAAAAACCCACTCAATGTATGGATTTCTGTATCTCTTTATTTGTGTGTGTGTGTGTGTGTGTGTGTGTGTGTGTGTGTGTGTGTGTGTGTGTGTGTGTGTGTGTGTGTGTGTGTGTGTGTGTGTGTGTGTGTGTGTGTGTGTGTGTGTGTGTGTGTGTGTGTATGCAATTACTTTTTTCATATTTTCTATTTGGACTCTAGGGGGGTGGGAGCTCTTCACTTGCGTAGCCCTAGAGTTTGCGAAAGTTTGTCTGAGAGAGAGAGAGAGAGAGAGAGAGAGAGAGAGAGAGAGAGAGAGAGAGAGAGAGAGAGAGAGAGAGAGAGAGAGAGAGAGAGAGAGAGAGAGAGAGAGAGAGAGAGAGAGAGAGAGAGAGAGGATAGATGTGGCGGGTGATTTGTTCTATGATAAATGGCTGGCGTTGAAGGCTGAGGATTTAGTTTGAAGGACGTGAGGCTGGTGAACAGTTGCAGCAGAACTGATCGGTGGGGCGTGAAAGAGACGGCATCAAGATGGAGGGAGACAAGTATCGCCTACACGAGGACAGAGGAGCCATATGGATGAGGATAATGCTAGAGAAGGATCTCCGTGGTGTAGTGGTTAGCGTTCCTGACCGTGGCGCATTCACAGGCCACCCAGGGTCGAACACATAGGTCGAATTCTGGTTACGGAAGTCAGTCCACAGTCAATCCGGCTGTTCATCCATCTTTAGGGGTTGGTCGAAAAAATGGGTACTTGGCTTAGGCTAGGATATATATAAGTATATGTAGTGCTAATGGGGATGGCCTTGATTAGGGCCTCCATTGCTTGCACCGTCTCAGCGTACACAAATTGAAATATATAGACACAGGGTAAAAGATCATAGGAATGAGGGATGGAAATGAAAGAAAATATACTTGAAAGGTGAATAGAAAATAAAGGAAAAGGAACAGTGAATTCAATTTTTTTTTCACTTTGTTTCCCTTAATTTTCTCTACTTTTACTTTCTCGCCAAAAAATTTTTCTTCCACCACTTCTCCACTTTAATCCCCCACAACATGTCTCCCATCCCCTGCTTTTCTTTAAGTAACTCGCTGGCCTTACACCACTCAACTGTACACAAGGGACATTCCAGTATGCTTAAGACAGCACATTAATTACAGAATACAATGCCTCTCTCAGTGGGAAGTTTCTGCTCTGAAATTTGTTCCCGTTTGTCTGTTAATGTGAAGTTAGGGTTGCCAGATATACTATTTATTTTGTTGTGCTTCCTGGTGTGATACTTTCACGTCTGGATAGTTCAATGCCGATGGGATGGCCCGTGTTTCGTTACCACGTCCTCTGAAGCAGTTTCAAGTGTGACATAAGTGTCTTTGATATAAAAGATTCTCTACGCATTCTGACGGATATATACATGTAGAGCTTATATCTAGATAAGCTCATGCGCACCGTAAGTTTCATAACGTAAAGGTGTTCGCTACGGTTTGTTTTTACTTCACAGAAGAATAAAGATACTGGCAATGATTCCGAAGCGTTTCAATCGTCAAGTGAGAGGAGGAAAGTAATATCGAACTCCAGGAGGAGGAAAGTAACATCGAAGTCCCAAAGAATGATATAGTTCAGGTGAAAATACCACGACGCAAAAATATTATGTAAAACACTACACTATTCTTGAATACACAATGATCACGACCAGGTAACTTTTGGAGCTATGAATAAAACAATGTTTTCTAAGATCTAAATTAAACTTTTAGGAAAATGGAAATAAAAACTGCGTTTCGGTTGATTGGTCCCGCGGCCACTTTAGTAATTTGGCCTCAAATAAGCTTCTCGTTGAAAGTAACGCAATGGAGTAGGCGACTCGAAGCGTATTTATAACTCTGTAATTACATGTTATCCATTTGTATTGTACCGGGAGGGAGTTCTAAATTCGTGGGGGCGGGCCCCATCTCATGAATTTTCTCTACTATAATTTTTCACACTTCTGTACGCTGTCCACATTCACTGTCTCAGAACTCGGTTCATTTCACTCTTAAGTTATG
>NC_092231.1:41713785-41736285 GCF_036320965.1 Panulirus ornatus | reverse complement strand
ATTCAGGACAACGCCTAGCGCCCTTTCATTTCTTAGAGGAGGTGAATTCAGACTTCATATACACCTCACTTTAGGAGGTTGCCTACCGGACTGATATGGGAATCAAAAACGAGAATATTAAAAAGATAAACGTACAATATTTCTCCGATTATTTTCTAATGCTCTGATCTGTGAAGTACTTTGGAAACATCAAGAAATACAGACATTCCAGAACTACAAATGAGTTCTAAAACTGATTTGTTTCTATCGCCAGGAGAGTGCACGCCTTTTGTAGAAAAAATTTCTGTAAGAAAATACTAAATTTGAGAAGGTTTAAGCCAAAGGCTCAAGTTATATATGAGAATATAGTCGATTGTTTTACTGACTTTAGTGTTTTGAATGTAGCTGCCTTATAACCATCGTAGTTCATCAAGAATGCTATGAAACTCTTGGTAAATAGAACCAATAGGAATGTATCTACCGAAGCCTGATACATATAATATGCAGGTATGCAGGTTGGAGATACTAAGGACGAGGATTACTATGAATAATCTACATAATGTGCTACACGGTAGTGGTTCTGAACCAGAGGTCCATGAACCTCCAGAGGGGTTAACTGAAGCCTCATGAGGGGTTAAATGAGATTCATTTCGAGGAACGAATCATTTCGTAAAATGTAGATGGTTAGTTTATATGAAGTAACGAAACAGAATATGTTTGTATTTGTCAGGAAAGGTTTTAAAGAATATTGTATCACTATTCTCTGATACAATCCTCGAAACCTAGTAGAATAAAAGAAAATGATACTAAGAATGACAAGGAAAAGGACCGATTCACTTTTGACAAAGGTATAAATGAAGCCTCGCAGTGAGACCAAAGGGTAATGCCGACCGTAAAAAGAAAAAAAGAGAGATTCAGATCCAGTTTCAGGTAAAATATCAGACGCAGCAAATGCCTCTGGCTATGTTAAAGCGCGAAGGTAACACAGGACATGACTACACGGATTTTACAAGCGCCAGCGTTAATGATGCATCAGGAAAAGCATATGTGGAGGTGCGGTTTGCCTTCCGTTCGTGCAGCAACAAAAACTGACGTGTTAACTGCAAGAATTCTATAGCTTTCCTGTGATTCTCTTTCATTTCCAATCCCCCTATACTCCTTGTAACTCCCTTGTGGGGGTGAGTGACGAGACAGGTTCAGATACTGCAAACTGTTTTCCGATGCCAAAAGCTAAAACAGATACTACAAAGAGCATCAGTATCTGCGAATCAGCTCTTACAGATACTGCAAATTATAACAGGAACGGTAAGAGAATATCAACTGTTCTAAATCTACTATTGCAAATACTAGCCATTCAAGCTAGTGTGAAGTCACGGAGGTTGCAGTTATCATCAATGTTTATGGGGAAGAGATAAATCCATTTCAGATATTTCGTGCAGATAAAGGACCAAGTTGCTCGCCTTTGCCTGCCAAGAGTTCGACCGTAATCCGGCAAATTTTATACAGATAGAAAATGTTGCAAATTACGGCTGCAAATATAGCAAGACAGATATTACGGGCGATAATGGTGTTAATAAAGACATAGGAACGGATATTGGAAACATTAGCGGGTGTAAAATAAACATAAAAGCGAACGTTACATGCGTTAGCGACAATAAGAATAAATAATGGTAATGGAGAGAGAGAGAGAGAGAGAGAGAGAGCAGCACGCAGTAGCAGGGGTACCTGTGAGACTATAAGGCTGAACAGAAGTGAAGCATTCTTGTCTTTCCTTTTTTCAAAGTTATCCCTGAGACGGCACGGGCAACTGAGGCCCCAATCAATTGAGGCCATCCCATTTCAACGACCAGTCTCTTAAGGGTGGATGAACAGCTGGGTTGACTGAGGACTGACTGTCACAACCAGGATTCGAACCTATGCGCTCGACCCTGGGCAGCCCGCGAATGCGTCATAGTCAGCAACACTAACCGCTACACCACGGAGAACCGTAGACTTCGTCAACAGAAATGCTCGGCAAATGCAGGAAGTTGAGGACTGATGAATGATGGAAGAACGTGAGCAACAATGAGGTTTTCTATACATTTCAGCTAAGACCTGTTAAGGAACCTATGCTGCATTATCATTAAGCATGTTACATGATTATGAAATGCTGTAAGCGATATCTCAGCAAAGTAAAGGCATTACAAGATGTATAATGGGTACAATGGAAATATGATACATTATGCTTATATATGGGGAGATTATACGTTATGCTTATATGTGGGGAGATTATACATCACGTGGTAACAAAGTAAGCATAAGATGATACATTATGCATACACATATGTGGACAAAGTGAGCATGAAATGATACATTATGCTTATATCTCTCTCACTGGCGACGCCAAGCATTGAGCCTTCAAAATCGGTCTCAAGGAATGCATTTCTTTAACCTTAAGGGCTTCAGGGGTTCGTCCTCTATGTTTCCCTGTTTTCCTAAGATTACATTTCAGCCTCTCAGTCGCCCACACATATGGTCGGAGGTGGTGGTGTCAGGCCGGGCAGTGGCTGAAATATTTTTTACGGCAACTCGACTAGAGAGAGAGAGAGAGAGAGAGAGAGAGAGAGAGAGAGAGAGAGAGAGAGAGAGAGAGAGAGAGAGAGAGAGAGAGAGAGCCTGATCTCGAAACGCCTTTGTAATGCAGAATTATGGCTGCAGGAAGGTAGTTTCAGTGATAATTCCTTTACCCAATATTACTCCCAATTACTCGCTCTAATTTCCCGACACCTGCTGTATCTACAGGGCGGGCTGGGAGCTTTCAGCCGAGACAGAGTCAGTTGAGCACCCAATCTTTTGTCTTAACTAATAGAAACTTCCCGAATAGGTTCCTCCTTAAAGTTATTGTGCTTGTTGATAGGAATTTCCTTAATAGATTCCTCCTCAGAATTATTGTGCTTGTTGATACATGACGTGATAGTATATCAATAGGAAAAGGAACATTTTTTTGGGTGATTTTTTAGCAACTTAGGGACACTGCATTACGAGTAACTATGTGGTTTAATTCATAGACCTGGTTAAGGATATGTGAATATACCAGCACATATATGGACAATTCGATAGACGGTCAGGCTGACATAGATAGATAGAATCACAGAGAGTGAGAGAAAAAAAAGAGAGATACGAACAGAGACTTGCAAAAATCACACAAAAATATATACTGTGTATATATACAGACACGCGGAGTAAAAAGACAGGCAGATAGAAGTATTCATGGACACACAAAAGAACAAAGACTGACAAACATTTTCACAGACAGATATACAAACAGAGAAAGAGAGAGAGAGAGAGAGAGAGAGAGAGAGAGAGAGAGAGAGAGAGAGAGAGAGAGAGAGAGAGAGAGAGAGAGAGAGAGAGAGAGAGAGAGAGAGAGAGAGAGAGAGAGAGAGAGAGAGAGAGAGAGAGAGATGAAACGAATACGTTCATAGATAGAAAAGAGAAATATAGAAATGCCGACTGCTAAAGACACGGGCAAGTGGATGTGTAAGGGTGGGGTTGGGGTGAGGGTGGGGTGGGGGTTGAGTAGGAGGTTGGGGGTAAGCAAGCAAGCCTCACTAAAGATGCCCGGAATTTATTTGCTTCCGTTTTTCTCAACATCTGTCAGACTTCATCGCCGTCTCCTTGGGTGAATTACGACCAGTGTTATTTATGATGATCACCCATGGTTAGGTACCGGTTAAGAGAGAGAGAGAGAGAGAGAGAGAGAGAGAGAGAGAGAGAGAGAGAGAGAGAGAGAGAGAGAGAGAGAGAGAGAGAGAGAGAGAGAGAGAGAGAGAGAGAGAGAGAGAGAGAGAGAGAGAGAGAGAGAGAGAGAGAGAGAGAATCTCGGATATCTCTTTCTCCCTCTGTCTCTCTTCATTTCTATATCATTTGTGGTTTCAAATCTAGTCTTACTTCCGTAGAACACGATCTGTTTACATTTTCCCTGGATATTGCTCTTCTCCCTGAAACCCAACTGTCTAGGTTGCTTCTCTTTCACACTTCCAACTATGATCTCCATCGTCGTTGCTGTGTGAAAGGTGGAGTTTGTTTCCTACGGTAATACAAAAAATCAGATGCTCGCATCGTGTATCACAAGGCCCCTAACTTTGAGGCCACGTGGCTCAATATTTCTCAAACCTCTATAACTCTGATTCTTCATTTCGTTCATCCCCTCCTCCTCCTCCTCTTCATAGTTCCTCCAGCTGTAACTGATTTCCTACCACGAAGCACTGCTCTCTGCACATCCATATGCAAAGATCCTCAAATCCAAAGGATTTCGATATACACCATAAGGATCGGGTACTAGGTTCTAAATGAGACGATTTTGATGGAATCGAGGCCTATTTCTTTACCCTCCGTAACGATCTGGAACAAGTAACACGAGTTGCTCATGGTCATGGCAGCTATTGCAACAGACACAACCTCATTCTTACAATTGAAACCTTCTTTTATTCAAACAGCATATCTGTCCCCTTAAAACCTTACAACCACATACTCATTGTTGTCATTCAAAGTTGGGCAAACCTGCCCTCACTCCCCGTTTAAACGCCATCTCTGGCAAGGAACTGTTATGAATATTGCCACCTCGTTGGGCAGAAGGATTAGGGAGGCAATGAAGCCTAAGAAGAGAGGTTGGGTGAGGAACGTGGTGAGCATCGTCTACATAGTTCCTTGTAGTGGTTGCCATCAAGCATATTACGGGGGGGGGGGGGAGAAGGGCTCGGGTTTACGAAGTAGACTGCGGAACACAGGACTGGTTTGAAACATCGTAGAACTTGCAGTACTATCGTATCACACGAAGTTGAATATGAACATTTGCCGAAATAAGACAAAGATGAAGTAATCCATGGTATAGATTAGAAGTTAAAAGTGTCAGAGGCTATTCATATCAATGTGCAAGATTCCGTGAGAAGCAGACGTGGAGGAGTTTTGTCTTGCTCCTGCTTAGCGTCGAGGAGAGCAACACGTGAGCGGACGAGCAGAGAAGGAGGGGAGGGAGCCAATGACCGGATCCAGGCGGTTAGGAAAGAACACGGTACCTGCAAGGGACTGTCATTCAGAGGTCACATGAGCTCGTGTTTTCTACATTGTACTGTCATTCTCTCTGAAAAGATTTGTACCGAAACGTTAGAGTAGCAAAACTCGGGTCGGATGTATTGTTTCCATATACATATATATATATATATATATATATATATATATATATATATATATATATATATATATATATATATATATATATATATATATATATATATATATATATATATATATATATATATATATATATATATATATATATATATATGTATATATATATTCTATTTTTTCATTATACTTAGTCGCTGTCTCCTGCGTTAGCGAGGTAGTGCAAGGAAACAGACGAAAGAATGGCCCAACGCACCCACATACACATGTACATACACAGACGCCCACACACGCACATATACATCCCTATACATGTCAACGTATACATACATATACATATACATACAAAGACATACTAATATATACACATGTGCCATTGCATTCTGTATCAACCCACACTAGCATCATTGACCGATACTTAGAGTGACATCCGAAAGTCTAAAAAAAGACTTGGAAAAAAAAGAAAATAGAATTAATAATAAACAATGAAATATATAACTTGATAATTGGTGTATACAATGACTGATCGAGCTACTGTATTGGATGATGTCAGTTCTGAGCAAGAAATGACGTGAAATTCTTCATCAGGAAGACTACAGATCCGAGGAATTTTGAAAGAAATTTCCCTAAATTTTGTAGTTGAGTATTTTATTCTGTGAGAAGGGTCGATTGAAAAAAAGGTTCTTGAAAACCCTCGTTTTCTACAAATAATTCAGCAAATCCGCTGTTTTCATTGCACAAAGAAAATATAGGACGTATTTAAGGCAATCTCTTACCCTCAAGCAAAAAGTAAAAAGAAACTAAAAGATTTCGGGAGTTAGAATTACACACAACATAACCTGGCTCATATCGTAGACTTGTTTCCCGTGAACCTAAGGTAGTTTACCGACTTCTTTACTTGTGTAAATATACACCCCTCCCTCCCTTCACCCCACCCCATCTTCGCTGGGCTGGAAATGGAGAATGGAGGGGAAACAATGTGTTCGGTGAAACATTTATTAGCCAGCCAAAAGAACGAGGCATTCTTTTTTTTTCCCGTCATGTTTCTCGAAGTAACTCGGGAAGTGAGGAGTGGGCGCCTTCATGTTATGGTGGGACTGGAAGAGACGCTTACCGATAGGTGAAGAGAGAGAGAGAGAGAGAGAGAGAGAGAGAGAGAGAGAGAGAGAGAGAGAGAGAGAGAGAGAGAGAGAGAGAGAGAGAGAGAGATGGGAATATAACTATTTAAGTACACAGGATAGGAAAAAGATTATTCCAATTCATTAAAGTATTCTAGTACGCTGACACGTGCTTTCCTCATCCAATAAGCCTTAAAGGAGTAAAGAAATGGTAAATATGTACATGGGTTAAGAGACGGGGCAACACGAGTGTAAAACTCTGTCACCGTAACATATAGATAGCAATTCCACACCCACACACACACACACACACACACACACACACACACACACACACACACACACACACACACACACACAGACACGCACACATACACACACAGATGGGTTCCAACGAGTGTAAAACTCCCTCCTTGTACGTAAGTTCAAATAGGAAACACACACACACTACACCCATGAACCGAACGATGAAACCTTGTAAGGAGTTCTACCCCAATCTAAACCCCTCTGATCCATCCCCAATGCTTCTCTCCAGCAGTCAAAATTCACTCCTGCATCGCAAGTCCTCATACATGTCTGCAGCGTGGAAGTGTGGTATCAAGCCCTCGTGATCTCTTAGGTGGGTTACGTGTCATTGTTATCATTCCTACCTCCAGTTCATTCCATGAAAGGCTTGCATTGCACTGACCGTCCATGCTTTGTGTAAGTTCCATAGACCTTCACATAGACGAAGGTCCTCTGCCACTCACGGCTTGGCTGGTGTCCTGGACTTCTTTTACAGCAGGTGAAGAGATAATGTTGTCATTCCGTGGCTTGCAGACCTCTTCAGGGAGCGTCATTATGCTCTCCTAAGGGAGCTACGTTATGCTCTCCTCAGGGAGCGTCATTATGCTCTCTTAAGGGAGCTACGTTATGCTCTCCTCAGGGAGCTACGTTATGCTCTCCTCAGGGAGCTACGTTATGCTCTCCTCAGGAACCGTCGTTATGCTCTCCTCAGGGAGCTACATTATGCTCTCCTCAAGGAGCGTCGTTATGCTCCCCTCAGGGAGCGTCATTATGCTCTCCTAAGGGAGCTACGTTATGCTCTCCTCAGGAAGCGTCGTTATGCTTTCCTCCTCGGAGGGCATAACTTCAACAAAGGCATCACAAAGCAGCAGTAGTAGCAGCAGCAGCAGCAACAACGATGGCACCATTAAAGGTGTTGAAAGAGGGAATACTAATGTTCAGATGAATGCTATTGGTTACCTTTAGGACCCAAACACCAGAAAATGGGAGACGGGCGTAAACACTCAAAGGCAGCTTACATCAGACTCATGAGTATCGAACATCACAAGTTTCAAGCTCCCTCCCGCAACACACAAAAAGTAACAATAAGTTTAAGGTTTGAGGCGATATTGTTGGATGTTAGTACTTTCAAACAGAAAATGATGGGAAAGTTACAGTAGGAATAACATTAGAAGAACCTATTTGAGTGTTCTCATATTCGATGGGAAAGTTACAGAAGGGAAAAAGGCTTGATTGTTTACATACTCGAAGGGTTTTATGAATCAGGGGAATAGTTTGATTTGTTATGAGCCTTCGTGGTGTAGTGGTTAGCGTTGCAGACCATGATGCATTCATGGCCTGCCCAGCTCCGAGTCCGCATATAGGTTCGAATCCTGGTCGTGGTATGCAGCCCACACTTAACCCAGCTGTTCATTTTTCTCAAACAGTACATTTTTTCTTTATAACAGCTAGCGACTGAGTTTGCGTGGACGTGTCTTTCTTCGTCTGTTACCCGGCACTACCACGCTAACGCGGGAGACGGCGATCAAGTAGGAAAAAAATGGAGAGAGAGAGAGAGAGAGAGAGAGAGAGAGAGAGAGAGAGAGAGAGAGAGAGAGAGAGAGAGAGAGAGAGAGAGAGAGAGAGAGAGAGAGAGAGAGAGAGAGAGAGAGAGAGTTTAACGAGGTGGTCCTGATCAGGGGGCTCAGTTGCCCGCACCTTCCTAGCTAACATTAGAGATATACACGGGAAGCACAACCCCAGACAGCATAAAACTGAGCACATTTATTGCAACAAGAAGGGGGACTGAAATCTCGAAAGAAGATTTCTGGAAGTAATGATAATCCAGGCTTGTTCTAGACTATATCAGGAACTAATTGATTGGCTGAAATTACATATGGTCTCCCTTGAAGATTCAGAGAGGTGGGGAACTGAGGCAGATGTAGGTAATACGTACTTGAACAGCTGAATGCAAGGCTGAATGTAAAGTTTCAAAGTGCATTACAGCAGAGAACACATTATTCCCTGCACTAAAGAGATGCAATGGAACTTTTAAGTAGGATTTAAGCAGGGTAATGAGGAGTCTTGATCCATACAAAGTGTATGGATATGAATGATTTCTACATATATACTCAGGAACACGTAGGGAACCTGAACTGTTGTCTGAACAGAAGAGGCAAGAGAGATCAATGGAAAAGGTAATGGAAGGGAGCATGTATTATATACAGTTGAAATGAAAGGAGATAAGGAATGTATACTACACCAAGAGGTTATATCCATCGAGCTGAATTTGCAGAGTATTGAAAGATTATTAGAAAATAAAAGGAAAGATTATTCTCAAATGAGTTACTTGAGTGAGAAATAGCATGTGTTAGGAGGAAGGCGGTCATGTGTATTAACCTACTCAGATTTCCATGATCAAGTGAACACGAGACAATAGAGAATCTTTGGTGGAATGTATGTTCTTGAGCTCATTCTACACTCTCTCACGACGAGGTTTGCAACGAGAATGGTAAGACAGATTCTCAAGCAGGCAAAGCTAGGGAGCTCCTGCAGTAGATTGAAAACCATCGGAGCAATGGGGCGCAAAGGATGCAAATGAGAGGTCCCTCTTTTACCAGCGTTGGGGAAACCAGTAGTGTACAGCAGAATGAAGTGATGGGGCAGGTGTTCACCTTCATCTTTGTGCAGTAAAATACATGTCAGAAGGACTGTAGTCATATCTGGATTAGTCATACCTGGTTCAGTCATATCTGGTTTAGTCATATCTGGTTCAGTCACATCTGATTTAGTCATATCTGGTTTAGTCATATATGGCTCAGTCATATCTGGTTCAGTCATATTTGGTTTAGTCATATGGTTCACTCATATCTGGTTTAGTCATATCTGGTTGAGTCATATCTGGTTTAATCATATCTGGTTTAGTCATATATGGTTCAGTCATAAATGATTTAGCTAGACCTGGTTAATCACATGTGAATGTTGCCAAAAAGTCTCGAAAGCAATAAGTGTCCAGAATTACGATAACCCACAGAGAGATTTGGCCAGTCTCCAGCACCGGCTTGGGCAAAGGAGGAGGACAACGATGGGGATGGGAAACTGTGAAAGGAGGATGTGTAAGGAGTGTCATCCTGCCGAATACATATTCCAGCAGCAAGGCTCCGGAATGGGACTTAAGAATGGACTCACTACCCAGCCTGCTCCTGGAACATCAAGAGAGGATTATTGTCAAGGGAAAAGAGAAGATATATCTGTTGCCAAATATCAAAAAGGCATCCAGTTATTAGATATACTAGATCCAAACTGGAATCTACATGACCAGGTCATGCACTCCACTGGAAGAAACATACAGATGATGATGACAGAAGAAATAAAGGAGGTAAGAAAGAAGCAGCCATGACCACGTTTGAAGAGAGAAGATAAAGACGATAAACTCTAAAACTTTAAAATTCTTTAAATGAATTTGATTACGTTAATAATGAGCAGTTCAACGAAATTAGCAAATATGAACGAGCTTTTATGGTAAGAAACTTAAACAGCAAATTAGAAAGAATGTGATAAGATACTTCTATGGTGAAGGAGGAATGGATGAGTAGAAAAGGCAAAGTGAAGAAACTACGAAAGCTGAAGTAGAGAAACGGAAAAATAAATCAAACGTTTAAAAAGCTGTGACAATAGACAAAGCTAGATAAAGGCGACCCTCTGAAGTGCAATAAGATTTCCCATTTTTTACAACTATATAATAGCTATCATGAGGTTACATACACACACACACAACACACACACACACACACACACACACACACACACACAACACACACACACACGCACACACACACACACACACACCAACTAATTTCATACAGTAAGATTTGATAACAATTCACAGTCTTTTATAGCAAGATAGCAACATCAGTACAGTCCCCCCAGCTAGGTATATGCAAGTTTAAAACAGCTTCACTCCAACATATGTCACTGGAGAGATCTGGACAGGAGATCCATTACCCTGATGGTAGTAGAGCATCGTTGATGTCAAAAAGAGAGACACCTGATGGCACAACACAGTTGTTGTTGTTGTAGTGAAGCAAAGAGCCATGTGCAGGACAACCCGCTGTCAGCCTCATACATATTGGCTGTCCCAAGTCTAGCAAGACATGATTTTTCTGAACTAGACCACTGTCGTGTCAGTATGGAAACCAGTCATGCTGAGAGGGGGTTTTCCTGATAGCGTCGTATTGTGGAGCAACAGGAGAACCAGAATAGATGAGGAGATCGCTAGGTACATAGGTATCAAAGCACTGGGTAGATGGCTATTTACGGACTAAGCTCACTCGAGATGACATCGCGAGCGAAAAGTCACCTTCAGCAAGATTGTATCCTTGGAAGTACAGTCTCGTCAATGAACTTCTCACTCCAAAGGAGTTCACATTTTCCTGCTACTGCAAGTAGCGACGCCTTGGACTGCAGGAACCCCTGAAAAGAGTTCCTGGGTAAAGCAGGATTCTTTCATAAGAATTAAACCGAGGATAATCATGAATAAAAAAAATGAACTTAGTATATGTAACACTGAATTAAGATCATTTTTCTTTTGGAGTATATTGTAAGAAATGTTTATAAAGGAAGAATGCTTTAGTACAGCAGCTTTGGAAGATGATCAAACATATGTTTAAGAAATAGTAATGGGTAGGCTTGAACAAGTCACCAGAGTTCCTTACCTTATCGACTCTGCAAGTGGACAATGAAATGGTACAAAACAGGTTTTCTTTAGCTGGAGAAGATTAGTCTTCTTTTAGTTTGGGAAGACAAGTTTTTTTTTTTTTTAGTTCGAGAAGACAAGCTTTCTTTAGATCGAGAAGACAAGCTCTCTTTACTTTGAGATGTCTTTGAGAACTGGGTCAGCAATATACCATAATGCTAAATATGATCGGAATATGTGACGGTTATAATGAACAGTTTGAGGGCATCCAAAGGATGATGCTGTGCACACAAGAAAAGATCGCAAGGTATGCAATAGCCTATTATGTTTTGGGTGAGTGTGCTGAGGGTGTATCATCAAGTACTGTCGGTAACTCCGGTGCATAAAGGAAAAAGAAGATGGAGAAATGGTTACTATGTACGTGCAAGGTGGGTTGGAGAAATGGGCTAACTTTACTCATGAGTTCTGCTTATGTAAGCTAAAATAATGAGCCCACTTGATACAGTAGCCTGCTTGACATATGAAGAAAGAATAGATATATCCCAGCTCAAATTCCTTTAGCAAGGGAGCGTCAGCGGGAGTGAAAAGCACTTGTCTCTAACGACGATTTAGCCCTGCCTGACATTTTACTGTCAGCAGAAGAATATACCTCCCAAGCTATGAGTGGTCCGCCTCTTTGATGTTGAGGTTCGGTCACTCAGTATTCAAGATAATTGCTCTCTGTCATCTGAATGCTCAGACGATAATCAGTTTAACCAGTTTCTCTCAGTCTTCAAGATAATTGCTCTGTCTTCTGAATCACCAGACGATAATCCATCTAACCAGTTCATCATGATCACCTCCTTGGATCTCTGACTGTCACATGTACCCACCACTTCCCACGCGTCGCTGGACCTCCAGCGCTCAGCTTTTTACTACTGCCCCCGCCCTGTCACCGAGGTGGCTGAGTGAATGCCCTGAAACCTCACCCGCACACCAACGCTGGCATGTCGTTGGTCTCCGACCCACCGCTGAGGCTTGTAGACCTCAGTCTGATTAAAGAGGTGACGCGGCTGTGGTTAACCCCGCTTGGTTTCAGCGCTACTTGTGTCAAAAAGAGTATTTCCGGGATTTGAAATAGAAATACCTCTCTCTCTCTCTCTCTCTCTCTCTCTCTCTCTCTCTCTCTCTCTCTCTCTCTCTCTCTCTCTCTCTCTCTCTCTCTCTCTCTCTCTCTCTCTCTCTCTCTCTCTCTCTCTCTCTCTCTCTCATGCCTTGGCCCAAACAAAACAAAGCCCTAAGGGAAGAACCTTACTTATGTCCTGCAGTGTTCTACCCCACTCCTGATGGAGGGTTAGGAGGTGTATACCCTATTCGGCGAGTTCGTTGGTCCATCCTCTGTAAGTCCTGAACCAGAGAGCAGCTTGAATGTGGTGTGACGAAAAATATTCCTGTGGAAAGGTCATTGGTGGACAGTCAGTACTCTCAGAGATTTTCAGACTATTTTCTCTCGTCCTTTTGGCCACTGGCTTTTGTGCCCTGACGCAAGGGGAAGTTCATTTGAGAACAGTTGTCATCATGAGTGATTTGGTTACCTTGGCACTTGGTCTTGAGATAAGCTGTTTGGTAAATAGTGTCTTGGACTATCTAGTTATGAAGTATAAGGCCACACAAATAAAAGCCTTAACCAACCGACATGTGAGTGGAGTAAGAGCTCGAAACTTGTACTTCGTCTTAGAACTTTTCGTTCATAATGACCTAATTTGTGAGGCAAGAGATCGTAGTAGAATAACTTTTGTCTGCTATATGGGAAAACCATCACACACACACTTTCGGTCAATATCTGGTAAACGACAACTTAAGTCTTCCCTATAATTATGACAATGTTGAGTTTACACCACACGTGTCTTGATTACATATTCGTCAACGTCATTACTTTGCAAAATGTCAGAGAATTTTAGAAGTGAAGACTGTCCGGATTTGGATGGTTATACAGGAACCTCAAAGCGGTGAGATGTCTTGCTGCATACCAACCTAAACTTTGATTAGATTAACTTACTCATGTATTTCAACTGTGTGTTTGATGGTGATGATGTCTCTGGCATTGCTGTTTTCCTATCCACTGGTCCTGGTTCTATCCTCAGCGCAGGAAGAGGACCCACAGTTCATCCACCTGTTCGTCTTCCCTCTGGCTGAGGTAAAGGGAACAGCTATGAAAGACTAATAGTGTTTGATTATAAACACAACAGATGGACTATGGATATAGCTGATCAAATCATTGCCTCCCTTCTTCTGTCATTCCCTCCTCATACCTTTCTTCCTTTAAGAGTCGGATCGATAGGCGCCTACGAAGCCCTGATTGACTTCTATTTTCTCAGCATTATGAATTTTACTTTCAACCTCGATGGTTTCGATCATGGCATGTTTTATCACTGCCATATCGGTAATAATACTGTTCTCAGGTGCTTCCGTGATCCGAGATCATCTTTTATCCCACTGAGGTGAAAGAAGAGGATCATCCAAGGTGCTTCAGTGATCCGAGATCATCTTTTATCCCACTGAAGTGAAAGAAGAGGATCATCTCAGGTGCTTCAGTGACCCGAGTTCATCTTTTATCCCATTGAAGTGAAAGGAGAGGATCATCTTAGGTGCTTCAGTGACCCGAGTTCATCTTTCATCCCATTGAAGTGGAAGAAGAGGATCATCGCAGGTGCTTCAGTGACCTGAGTTCATCTTTTATTCCACCGAAGTGAAAGAAAAGGATCACAGAAATCTCATTTTCCTCGTTGACATTGTGACAGTAACTGGCAACCGCTGGAAGACAGCACTGCTCGTGGGGGTTATAGGATCGACGTGGACTAAATACATTGGTGACTATCATGTAACAACGGTTTGTGACACGTGCCAAGAAGGGTAACACGGGATGGGATCAGGTGAAAGAATATCCCGCATCGTGAAAATGTGATTCAAAATCAAAAAATGTCATAGAGTTGCTCACAATCAGTAGCGACACAGATAAGACTCATTCTAAACGTAAATACACCTTCCCTTCGACAACGGATATTACCGTTAACGCTCACTTCCGAAATAGGATAATCGAAGGACGTCAACAGATACAAATGACACCTTAAGCAAGAATTGAAATACCCGGGCATTGCAAAGTGATCGAAGCCTTATATTGTTTTTCATATTAAACTGGGGCGCTTTTCAACTAACTCGTTCTCTTCAATTTTCAGCCTTATGGTCTCTTTTTTAAGCTCTCCCTTATAATGGATACTAAACTGACTTCTTAACCGTAAAACCGTGGAAAAGTTAGATAACTTTAAAATTAGGGTCATGGTCGTAACACTCCCTCCTCCTATCTATCTATCTATCTATCTATCTATCTATCCATTCACCAGTCTCTCTATCTACCAGTCTATCTATCTATCTACCTGACTATCTATTTACCTACCAATCTATTTACCTGTCCATCTGTCTACCTATCTATTTACCTGTCTGTCTATCTCCCTTTCTATCTGCCAGTCTATCTATGTATCTATCTATCTATCTAATTATCTATCTATCTAATTATCTATCTGTCTATCTATCTATCCACGCATTTGTCAATCTCTCTTTCCCCCATCTTTCTTGAAGCGTCAACAAGCGTGGGGGGGTTTATTCATGGCCGGGGACCTCCGCTATCGAACATCGACACGAAAAATGTATGGCGATATCCTGGTAGCTCTTCTGTCAGTGAATAAGTAAAGCGAAAAGAAAAAAAAACACGGATATTCGTGGAAAGGTTCGGGAATGGTAATGCCACAGTTCTGTAAAACTCATTAGCCTTTTTCCTTTACTTAGGCGTGTAGGAATTTTTATACCCGTGTAAATGTCAGAGTTGGGGATCAACCATACGTAACTTTTGTGCTTTGTGTATACTCTCCCACACAGTTAAAGATGGCCAGTAATATTTCAGCGGGAAGAATTTCCCTCTGGTGGTCGGTCCAAACACTTGATAATTTCTCTGAGAGGTGTGATGATTTTCTCAAGGTATGACAGTATATGCTCTAAAGTAGCGGCAATTCGTTATGAAAATACGATAATTTGCATAAGAGGTTGGGTAATTTTCTCCAGAGGTGTGATGGTTTACCCTTCAAGTGAATTGGCTGTAGATGTGTGATGCTTTGATCATAAGAAGTTGTTTCAGTGACAATGTGCTATAGAGGAATGGTGATTTACTACCGAGACGTAATTATACGTTGAAAAAGAGTAGTGGATCGCTCAAAATAGGTGATAATTTTATCTTTTATCTGATCAATTTTCTCTAGACGCGTTTTGATTTGATTTAGAAAAGTGATGATTTGATTTACAGAAGTGATCATTTGGTTCAAAAGTGTGGGATTTTCTTGCCATATGTGGTAGTACCTGCTGCAACATAGGGCACGATTTTTTCGACTCCGTGACATATGTTGCAACATACAGCATGTGATTTGCACTATGCAGTAGTGGGAAAATATACGGTGCAATATATGTGTCATCTGATCCGTTTTAATTCGAATCCTTATCATATGAGATACATGCTGCAATTTGACACAAGACTCTGCAATATACAAAGAAAACTGTATATCATGATACATGATTTACGCTGCAATTCATGACGTATTATGTATGACAAAGTATCATTAAAGTATATGACATAAGCTGCTCAAGGATCGTACCATCGTTGATCAAGCATCGTATCGTCATTGATCAAGGATCGTACAATCGTTGCTCAAGGATCGTACCATCGTTGCTCAAGGGTCGTACCATCGTTGCTCAAGCATAATACCGTCATTGATCAAGGATCGTACCATCGTTGCTCAAGGATCCTACCATCATTGCTCAAGGATCGTACCGTCATTGTTCAAGGATCGTACCATCGTTGCTCAAGGATCGTACCATCATTGCTCAAGAATCGTACCATCATTGCTCAAGGATCGTACCATCATAGCTCAAGGATCGTACCGTCATTGATCAAGGATCGTACCATCATAGCTCAAGGATCGTACCGTCATTGCTCAAGGATCGTACCATCACAGCTCAAGGATCGTACCATCATTGCTCAAGGATCGTACCATTTCCCAATGATCGTACCATCATTACTCGAGGGTTAAGCCTTTTTGATATGCATCACTCAATCAGGAATACTCAGTACTGCAATATGTGTGAATCCGTTTTGGGGAAGAGCTTCATCCTCGTCGCTAACTTCAGGTCACACTGATTAACATGAAATTTACATCTGTTGTAAGACTATATAATTTTAGCTCATTACCATATTCTGATTTAGAAAAAAGAGAGGGAAAAAAAGGAAGCACAAAATATTTCAAAGTTTTTAGGTATCCTGCATGACTTATTCATGTGATATAGTCAAATGATATTATATATATATATATATATATATATATATATATATATATATATATATATATATATATATATATATATATATATATATATATATATATATATATATATATTTTTTTTTTTTTGCCGCTGTCTCCCGCGTTTGCGAGGTAGCGCAAGGAAACAGACGATAGAAATGGCCCAACCCACCCCCATACACATGTATATACATACACGTCCACACACGCAAATATACATACCTACAGAGCTTTCCATGGTTTACCCCAGACGCTTCACATGCCCTGATTCAATCCACTGATAGCACGTCAACCCCGGTATACCACATCGATCCAATTCACTCTATTCCTTGCCCTCCTTTCACCCTCCTGCATGTTCAGGCCACAATCACACAAAATCTGTTTCACTCCATCTTTACACCTCCAATTTGGTCTCCCACTTCTCCTCGTTCCCTCCGACACATATATCCTCTTGGTCAATCTTTCCTCACTCATTCTCTCCATGTGCCCAAACCATTTCAAAACACCCTCTTCTGCTCTCTCAACCATGCTCTTTTTATTTCCACACATCTCTCTTACCCTTACGTTACTTACTCGATCAAACCACCTCACACCACACATTGTCCTCAAACATCTCATTTCTAGCACATCCACCCTCCTGCGCACAACTCTATCCATAGCCCACGCCTCGCAACCATACAACATTGTTGGAACCACTATTCCTTCAAACATACCCATTTTTGCTTTCCGAGATAATGTTCTCGACTTCCACACATTCTTCAAGGCTCCCAGGATTTTCGCCCCCTCCCCCATCCTATGATCCACTTCCGCTTCCATGGTTCCATCCGCTGCCAGATCCACTCCCAGATATCTAAAACACTTTACTTCCTCCAGTTTTTCTCCATTCAAACTTACCTCCCAATTGACTTGACCCTCAATCCTACTGTACCTAATAACCTTGCTTTTATTCACATTTATTCTTAACTTTCTTCTTTCAAACACTTTACCAAACTCAGTCACCAGCTTCTGCAGTTTCTCACATGAATCAGCCACCAGCGCTGTATCATCAGCGAACAACAACTGACTAACTTACCAAGCTCTCTCATCCACAACAGACTTCATACTTGCCCCTCTCTCCAAAACTCTTGCATTCACCTCCCTAACAACCCCATCCATAAACAAATTGAACAACCATGGAGACATCACACACCCCTGCCGCAAACCTACATTCACTGAGAACCAATCACTTTCCTCTCTTCCTACACGTACACATGCCTTACATCCTCGATAAAAACTTTTCACTGCTTCTAACAACTTGCCTCCCACACCATATATTCTTAATACCTTCCACAGAGCATCTCTATCAACTCTATCATATGCCTTCTCCAGATCCATAAATGCTACATACAAATCCATTTGCTTTTCTAAGTATTTCTCACATACATTCTTGAAAGCAAACACCTGATCCACACATCCTCTACCACTTCTGAAACTACACTGCTCTTCCCCAATCTGATGCTCTGTACATGCCTTCACCCTCTCAATCAATACCCTCCCATATAATTTACCAGGAATACTCAACAGACTTATACCTCTGAAATTTGAGCACTCACTCTTATCCCCTTTGCCTTTGTACAATGGCACTATGCACGCATTCCGCCAATCCTCAGGCACCTCACTATGAGTCATACATACATTAAATAACCTTACCAACCAGTCAATAGTACAGTCACCCCCTTTTTTAATAAATTCCACTGCAATACCATCCAAACCTGCTGCCTTGTCGGCTTTCATCTTCCGCAAAGCTTTTACTACCTCTTCTTTGTTTACCAAATCATTTTCCCTAACCCTCTCACTTTGCACACCACCTCGACCAAAACACCCTATATCTGCCACTCTATCATCAAACACATTCAACAAACCTTCAAAATACTCACTCCATCTCCTTCTCACATCATCACTACTTGTTATCACCTCCCCATCTGCGCCCTTCACTGAAGTTCCCATTTGCTCCCTTGTCTTACGCACTTTATTTACATCCTTCCAAAACATCTTTTTATTCTCCCTAAAATTTAATGATACTCTCTCACCCCAACTCTCATTTGCCCTCTTTTTCACCTCTTGCACCTTTCTCTTGACCTCCTGTCTCTTTCTTTTATACATCTCCCACTCAATTGCATTTTTTCCCTGCAAAAATCGTCCAAATGCCTCTCTCTTCTCTTTCACTAATAATCTTACTTCTTCATCTCACCACTGACTACCCTTTCTAATCAACCCACCTCCCACTCTTCTCATGCCACAAGCATCTTTTGCGCAAGCCATCACTGATTCCCTAAATACATCCCATTCCTCCCCCACTCCCCTTATTTCCATTGTTCTCACCTTTTTCCATTCTGTATTCACTCTCTCCTGGTACTTCCTCACACAAGTCTCCTTCTCAAGCTCACTTACTCTCACTACCCTCTTCACCCCAACATTCACTCTTCTTTTCTGAAAACCCATACAAATCTTCACCTTAGCCTCCACAAGATAATGATCAGACATCCCTCCAGTTGCACCTCTCAGCACATTAACGTATCTTTTCATTCTTTTCTTTCATACTATTCGCCATCTCCCGCATTAGCGAGGTAGCGTTAAGAACACAGGACTGGGTCTTAGAGGGAATATCCTTACCTGGCCCCCTTCTCTGTTCCTTCTTTTGGAAAATTAGAAAAAACAACGAGAGGGGAGGATTTCCAGCCACCCGCTCCCTCCCTTTTAGTCGCCTTCTACGACACGCAGGGAATACGTGAGAAGTATTCTTTCTCCCCTATCCCCAGGGATAATATATATATATATATATATATATATATATATACATATATATATATATATATATATATATATATATATATATATATATATATATGAAATGCTATAGCCATATTGTATTATAGATATGATGCGTTATAACCTTATAGTATTATAGATATGATACGCTATAGCAATATAGTATTATAGATTTGATACATTATAGCCATATGATATATATATGATGCGTTATAGCCGTGTAATGATACATGTTTATATGTATATGATATGTTAAAGCCGTATGATCATTTCTAAATCCTTTAAATATTTCACAGGTTTATTTTCATGAGCTTTTGAATTATATTTCACTGTGTGATGGTAAAATGGAGCGATCCATCTCAACGAAAACTTTCCATGGATAGAAAATATGTGGTACTTGACTGAAAGGAAAGTTCACATAGTATCTCTTTTTTTTCTTTTTTTTACCTCATTTTTCATTATTTTTGTTTATATTTTCAATCTATCCCAAACTGATTCACGTTCACCAATGGTCTGCAAAGAATGCAGCAATTTTCTGCGATGATTACAGACTCCGGGATTTTCACCTGCGATGAAAGGTAAAGAAAACGATTCACTTTTCTCCAAGTCTCTGTTCAGGAAAAAAAGAAAAAGAAAAAAGGAGAATGAATAAAGAAGACCAAGTGACCTCCCCATAATATTCTCGATAGAGGAAGGTGAGAAAAGACTGTCATGGTGGGTTTATACACCCTGGCAGTATTCTTTTCGCGGCTTTTGTTCGTCTTCCTGAAGATGAAACACACCATTTTCTTCAGCTTAGCATCCAGCGTCAAAGCTTGAGCAAAAGGGCGAGCAAAGCTACCACCTTACCCTTAAAAAGCACTACCTCCCTACAGAGATTACGGATGGCCAGGTGCCAGGCCCAGGTACATGACTTGCTTCCAGGATCCAGAGTGGAAAGCGTCACACCATCACCTCATCTCTTCACTGAGAACGTAGTGGCGAGCGTATTTGGTCGAGTCAGATTTGTGAAAGGCAGGTGTTGTTGAGTCGATGCATATCACTGGGGTAATGACTGTGCACCGCTTATGGGAAAGTTTAGTGTAGGAGTGCGTAAATGGCTACGCACGAACGGTGGAAGTGTGACCTGCAGATGGGTTTAAATAGGATGAAAAAAGTAGATACATGAATAAATAAATAGACAATGAAAAGGAGAAAAAAGAATGGAGAGGAATAAAGGGAATAACACTGTTATGACAGTCCTCTACTTTTAATTATTACAAACACACACACACACACACACACACATATATGTATATATATATATATATATATATATATATATATATATATATATATATATATATATATATATATATATATATATATATATATATATATATATATCTTTGTAAATTTTCATTTGTTGGCCAAACACAAAGAACATCATCTACATACCTAAACCAAATTGCATTAGAAGGTAAGATATCCTTCAGTAATTTTGTTTCAAAAATTCCACTTAGAGATTACTTAGTACAGGTGAAAGAGGGTTACCCACTGCCATATCGAATTTTTAAGCATGATAATCTCCATTGAATTGAAATACGCAGTCTTTTATACACAATTTTATCAGTTCGGTGAAAACAGATTTTGAAATAGGTAAATGAATATCATCAACTGGAACTTTAGTGAAAAGTGAGGAAACATCAACGCTAACAAGTTTGAAATCAGAATTAACATTGATATTGTTAAGCTTGTTAACTAAATCTACATTTTTCATGATATTAGAATTTGATATCTTACCCACTAAAGGGCTTAATAAGGAAACTAACCATTCTTATGACATAAGCTGCTCAAGGATCGTACCATCGTTGCTCAAGGGTCGTAGCACCGTTGCTCAAGCATCGTACCGTCATTGATCAAGTATCGTACCATCGTTGCTCAAGGATCGTACCATCATTGCTCAAGGATCGTACCGTCATTGTTCAAGGATCGTACCATCGTTGCTCAAGGATCGTACCATCATTGCTCAAGGATCCTACCATCATTGCTCAAGGATCGTACCATCATTGCTCAAGGATCGTACCGTCATTGCTCAAGGATCGTACCATCATTGCTCAATGATCGTATCATTATAGCTCAAGGATCGTACCGTCATTGTTCAAGAATCGTACCATTTCCCAATGATCGTACAATTATTACTCGAGGGTTATACCTTTTTGAATTGAATCACTCAATCAAGAATACTCAGTACTGCAATATGTGTGACCACATCACTCCTGAATGCGTCTCTCTCCAGGATTCAATCACTTTCTTATTACTTTCTTCATTTCCCAGATAGAACTTCCGTTTGGGGGAAGAGCTTCATCCTCGTCGCTAACTTCAGGTCACACTGATTAACATGAAATTTGCATCTGTTGTAAGACTATAAAATTTTAGCTCTTTACCATATTCTGATTTAGAAAAAAGAGGGGAAAAAAGGAAGCACAAAATATTTCAAAGTTTTTAGATTTCCTTCATGACTTATTCATGTGATATAGTCAAATGACATTATATATATATATATATATATATATATATATATATATATATATATATATATATATATATATATATATATATATATATATACATATATATATATATATATATATATATATATATATATATATATATATATATATATATATATATATATATATATATATATATATATATTTATATTTATATATGAAACGTTATAGCCATATTGTATTATAGATATGATACGTTATAACCTTATAGTATTATAGATATGATACGTTATAGCAATATAACATTATAGATATGATACCTTATACCCATATGATATTATATAAATGATGCGTTATAGCCGTGTAATGATACATGTTTATATGTATATGATATGATATAGCCGTATGATGATTTGTTAATCCTTTAAATATTTCACCTGTGTATTTTCATGAGCTTTTGAATTATATTTGGTGGAGTTGTGATAGTAAGATGGAGCGAGCCATCTCAACGAAACTTACCATGGATAGAAAATATGTGGTACTTGACTGAAAGAAAAGTTCACATCGTATCTCTTTTTTTTCTTTTTTAACCTTGT
>NC_092231.1:41666285-41708785 GCF_036320965.1 Panulirus ornatus | reverse complement strand
ATTGACCTATACAATCTAGTATCATCTTTACCTTCTCTCAATTTTCCCACCAAGAAAGAGAGGAGGAAGACAATACTCCTTCGTAGTGTTCTATAACCTCAAGGTGCGTGTCCTATGAGGCTACGGACAGGAACAAGGACAAATCCTGTGAAAGGCTTTGCCGTGGCTCCCTGGCGTATTCCAGCCACTCTTGTAAAGGCTCAAATCTCTTCCTCGTAAACATTTGCCCCACCTCTCTGCGAAGCCTAGTGTCACCCACCAGGGAAGCTTCGAAGCACTGTTTCATGAATCCTTTTAACCGCTGTGCAGTGAAACCTTGATAAAAAAAAGAATCTGACGAAAGATTCTCACTTTCAGAGATCATTCGGAAAATGATAGAAAATGGGTTTAGGCTATATGCGAATATTTCAGCGTCGCCTGCATTCGAAATCGAAGAGACAGACAAGTTCATGATTCTGTGAGAATTTCAGTCACCTCTGTCAAGGATTCAGCCACCACGACGAAAAAACAAAAAACAACAACATATATTTGAAGGGATTTACTGTAACCCATAGAGTAAAGGATTTTGAAGCACAAGGGCAGCGACGCAAAGCTATGGATTTAACGACATGTGAATGACAGAACTAATACAAGTATATTCATCAAAGTTATGATTTTTGCTTCTTCACTCTTCCTCTTGGCTTTATGATCCCACTAAGGTCAGACATCTAGCCAGAATCTCCTTGATTACGTATAGGCATATGAATAAGACTATGAAATTATCAAGAGCCTTTTTCTAATGGCTTGAAATATATCAATGCACTTTACGCTGTGTTCTTATGAAAGTAAAATTGGCTGTAGATGTCTATGTCCTACGTATCTATTCTGCCTTTCATGCACTGGCCACAGCTCGTGGGACTACGACAAAGTCAATAGATCGCCCACACGCTCAGGGTTCCTCACGTCCCAACAAAACAATTCCATGGGCATCACTGGAGAGCCAGATGACGACGGAAAATCCCAACGGCGTCGATATAGAAAAGCAAATTTCTTATTGGAAATTAGATTCTAGAAAAAAGAAAAAAGTCTGCAAATGATAATCTAAGGAAAAGCTGATTTTCTTTTTTGCCAGATCTTACGATTTAGCTTGTAATCTGGATCATATGTCTGAGGCTATGGCTCAGCTTCCGCGTCCACAAGCAAAAGAAGGACGAACGAGGAGATGAGTATTGAGGGCACCGATATGCTTCAGCTATTACAATGTTTCTTTCCTCAGTGATGAGTTTCTGCTTTACATTCTGCTCCGAAGAGTTGGATGTACCTCAGTGCCCACATTAGATGCAGGCGAGCTTCCAAGTGAAACTGAGAGTTAATGACTGAATCAACTATGATATTCGACCGTTCATTTGCGTACCGGTTCGATCCTTTTTTTTTGCTTTTTTTCGCAGGAAGTAATATGCACCTTCTGTATCTCTATTCAAACAGATATCAAGACAGAGGCTAAAATGCTCCTCCATTGACCTAGCTAATAATATGTATTCATCTCTTTCTTGCTTTCCAGAATGATTTTCCGTGTTCCCAACTTTTAACCCCACTCAAGGATTCATATACCCTGGAGAGCCCACTTCATCACACACACATTCCCAGTTCATCAGCATCCAGTTACTTCCATAGCGCTCCTATGGAATGAAATCTTATTCCAGGATCACCATTGGAACTCTATACGATCACGGCATATTCCAACACGGCGAAAACTGTTTGCTGACAGCGTGCGGGACTTGTGTCATAGAACGATTGCGCGAAAAATACTGACACTTCACGTTTAATGCTTGATCGTCTGACAACAGAATCAAAGCCGATGTATATTGAATTCCACTTAAAGAATGATAAGTGACTCAGTCCTCGCTGGACAAGTTGTCACTCACTCTCTCTTAACTCGGGAATGAATTAATCAGCAACGGACTCACGTGAAAATTGTGGATGGCTACGAAAAAGGCGAAAAATGAAATTCAGCGAGCTCATGGAAGAGAGGTATCGGTGTTGGCGTCCATCGACATATCTGCTTCAAGGCAACTTGCAACTTCAAACTTCCCCTTTTACGTTCCCTCTGGATGGCCTTTTAGATTTCAAATAGACAGTGATAGTAAGGGTGATTACTACATGAACCGAGAGGTGGATTCACTGTCTTTTTAGCTACGGCATACTAAATCCTGTCTTTGGATAAGCCAAACAGCGATGGCTTAAATGTTAATTAACATTTTTTTTTTTTAGGATATCAGCAAGATTTCCTTTTGATTTCTAGGCTCTTTTCACAGCAGCTGGGTAATTAGTCACCCAACAGTGCAACCTAGTCACACAATCTCTGCTCTAAACACCCTTTCTAATTAGTAACATCTACTACCCTCGTTCACCATGACAACGAGAGGGGCCCTGTTTATGGCAACACTCTATAAGCTTTTTTTTCCTGGTAGCCATTGTACCCACGCAACAGCCAGGCATACATTAGTTTTACATATCATACACTGAAGAAAAAAAGAGACTAGCCACTGGATTTGCCTTTGATCTTGCTTCTGCATGATAGCAGGAGTCTGGCTAATACATATAGCCGGCATCCGGGGATAAAGGTGTGGCTTGTAGATTTCAAACAGCATTCGACATTGAGTGTCTGAGTTTTAGGTCTCGTCAACACTTGAAGGTTAAGACGTGATCTGTAAACATCGGCAGCACTATGCATTACCTGAATATCATCGCCAGCACTATGCATGACCTGAATATCATCGCCAGCACTATGCATCACCTGAATATCATCGCCAGCATTATGCATTACCTGAATATCATCGCCAGCACTAAGCATCACCTGAATATCATCGCCAGCACTATGCATTCCTGAATATCATCGCCAGCTCTATGAATCACCTGAATATGATCGCCAGCATTATGCATTACCTGAATATCATCGTCAGTACTATGCATCACCTGAATATCATCGTCAGTACTATGCAGCACCTGAATATCATCGTCAGTACTATGCAGCACCTGAATATCATCGTCAGTACTTTGCCGTACCTAAATATCATCGTCAGTACTATGCAGCACTTGAGTGATGTCGCCAGAACTGTGGACCCGACCGCTAAACAGGGTCCACACTCGACGTTAAGCGTCTGTGCTCCAAACTTCGGCGACAAGGGTTCGACCTCTAAACATAACTGTCACCCGACTTTAGGATTTGTCCTCTATATATATCGCCACCAGTCACCCATATGGGCTATACCTCCATCAACAGGCTTTCTTGATAGTCTCATGTTGATAACTGGTAGTGATAATGACTCAAATCTTACTTATCATTTTGCATTATTAATCCAATCTTCTCATGATATTAGTTGATCATTTCTCAGATTCAGGTTCATCATGGTTGCTTGTGTTCCCCTACCACTAGCTATACCGAACAATACTCGGCAAGCTGTTGCGTCACATGATTACTGTGTGGTTGTTGGCAACTCAAGGGAGGGCCGTTTTGATAACTGTTTCTTTCCCTTCACCTCGAAGCCTTGGAACTCTCTACCTTCTCATGTCTTTCCAATAACTATGTCCTGGCACATCTTAGAATACAGGTTCTTCACTTCCTTCAAAATTCGTAAGTACTTTCCCTTGTCTCTTCTTTTTCCCTTTCGTAATCCTCTCTATATCTCACTTAAGGCACGGCCTTGATGTGGACTACTTTTGTTCATGACTGGAGCCTCCAAGTTGATAAGATTTATAGAATAAATATATGTGTACTACAGAATTACTTTCCTTTTTAACACAGGATATACGTAAACTGTGGTTAAGACTTGTGGTGGAAAACAGAGTTGACCAAGTCAAGAGCAGTTGGACCGAACAAGCTGTCAACAACATTTAGCAAAGCCTCACCGCAGCTTTGACAGAAGGGGTTTGTTAACGCCAAACGCCTTTAAAAACTTGTAACGACAAACCAACATCAACTCTGACTTGCGGGGGGGGGGGGGGGGGGGGGGGGGCGCTGAGGCCAAAGGCGACCCCAACACTGACTTCTGACGCTGACGTCAAAGCCAACGCCAACATCATACCGACGCTGATCCTGAAATCGACGCCAGTGTTGACGATGATGATAATGACACTGAAGGTGGGGCAACTCAGTACTAACTTACGCGCCTCCTTCGCCCAATATTGAGCTACAAACGTAATATGTGACAGCAGAGAACTTTGACACAGGAAATCTGCAAAATCAGGACGCCCGTCATAGCTTAATAACCCTTATATTGTTATTAGTATTAACATATAATTCCAAATGATTAATATTAACGTATAATTTCAGGACTCGTTCTTCAGGGGTTCTTGCAGCCTTACGACGACGAACCAATCAGTAGCAGGGAAAGGATAAACTCCTTCGGAGTGAGAAGTTCTCCGATAAGTTTGTACTCCAATGTTACAACTTTGCCCGAAGGTGACTTTTCACGTACGGCCGTAATCACAAGCAGGTGTAGTCCGGTAACACCACACAGGTGGACTCCGATAACACCACAGCTTTTTCTTCACACTGCCTTGATGTATATCAGTCTGACTCTTGGGTATTGTGTGTAGTAGACGTGCAAAAAAAGACAGTTAGATGACGTTTCCCCAGAGCTGAACAGCTAGTCTTCCCATCTTGATCACTGTAGCTTCATCTGGACTTAGAGAAGTCTCTGAAGATCTCCGATACCTGGTGATCCAATGGCTCTTAATCAACGTAATCAACTAGGCTAAAAAATGTCCTAGACTTATTGTTGTGGCTGTGAGTCAAGTACACCAGGAGAGATGTAGTGCCGATGGCCTGCATATGTGAGTAGCATCAGATCCGTAATCATTGCGTATCTTAACGTTTTTCAAGAGAGCTTCGTTGTTATTTCTAAGCTTAAGATAGATTACACTGGTCGCTCGTTAGAGATTAATTCCTAATCATTTCACGATAATTACTGCATTAGGGAGATAAGACCTCTTGGTTCTTGCAGTGCCGGGATGTTCGAGAGGGATCTTCATCATTCACCCATGGGGACCCGAGGTGACAGTGAGTAAGAGCGAAGTTCAACAAGACTCTGGACTCAGAAGTGAAGTGTCTGTTTAAAGGTACATTCGAGCTAATGTCTTTGAATGTGTGATCATCCGTATTTCAAGGCCGTTTCTTATTGTTAATACATACACACACACACACACACACACACACACACACATACACACACACACACATCTATATATATATATATATATATATATATATATATATATATATATATATATATATATATATATATATATATATATATATATATATATATATATATATATCCTTTCCCGTCAAGCACTAAGCTGCTCAGATGCACTTTTCCTTGATGACACGAGCGTTTATGAAACCTTCCCTAAGAGCCACTCTGTTGCTATGTCTTATTTTCCTTTTTTTCCTTCGCCTGCTGCCTGGTACGTCACCGAAATATATTACCTTCTTCTCCTTAAATTTGGCCCCAATATGGCAGTCTTATCATTTTGGAATTACAGTATACATGATGCCTGAACTCGGTAATCATTTGTTTACTGGAATCACTGGAAGAAAAGTATCTCTGCTTAATTAACTTTTTTCTTTTCCTAGAATTACCCCCGTGTATGATTCCTCAACTTGATGATTCATTTCCATTTCTAGAAACAACATGGTAATCATTTTCTTTCCCGGAATCATCATGCATATATGGCCTCAACTTAGTGACTCTTTGTCTGCAGTTACCAGGGGTATGATCCTTGCAAAATGCTCTTATAACTAGAAAACCTCAGCTTAGCAATTCTTTTTTATCTGCAATAACCATGTGTATTTTGGGTGTAAAATGTTCTACAAAAATCTCTGTTTTTGTCAGGGAAGATTTCTAGTTTCGTTAGTTAAACTGATTATGCATTCATGTGTCAATACCTTTTTTTTTTCTCCCTCGACATACCGCGCTTCCTTGGCTTTATGTTGCTCTATATCTCCTCAACATCGCGTGTCCTCAGCAGCAGGGGGACCATTGTTTCCTCAGTAAATATGATGCTGTGTTCTTTCAGCAATATGATGCTCTGTGCATCTTCAGCAACGTAGTGCTTTGTGTTTCCTCACTAGCACAATGCTTTGTGCTTCCTCAGTAGCATGGTGTACTGCGCTTACTCAGCAGCACCCTGCAGTTTGCTTCCTCAGCAGGAGAAAGCTTTACGTTCTCTCAGCAGCACAATACACATAGCTTCCTCAGCAGCATGGTGTACTGTGCTTTCCAAGCAGCTCCATCCAGTGTGCTTCTTCAGCAGCACATGTAAAGGTGGTTGTAGATGGACCAGCGTTGTGGCATCTCAACACTTCAAACATCTACCACAAACAGGCGAATTCAGACAAACCCGCTGCCCTAAGCCTTATAAATCTCTTACACTTCTTGACCCTTCGAGTGGAGGAAATTCACTTGAGCTTTTAAAACATCGGATTTGGTCTTCGGTTCCAGTCTTACAATACCCCTCAGCTGAAATACTGCCCTCTGAAAGTATATTTCCGCTTCTTTTGCTCTAGGATTGATGGCGACCGTAAGAGGTAGTGCCATAGAGGAGCGCGCATGCTACCCTATGTTCCTCGTACCCGATCAGGAGATGGAGAAGTGGGGACGCTGGTGAGACGCCCTATTGTGGTGCAGGAGATCCATGCGTCCTCAAGCACTCGCTCTTGGACCTGATAATCTCTCGAGAGCAAATGCCAACCTCTTGGGCGCAGCGAAACAGGCCCTTCAGTACGATGATACTGTCAATGAGCAAGATAATAAGGCCTCTTGAGCACAATGCTATACAGCCCTTGAGCACAATGACATACGGCCCTTGATCAAAATAATAGGACCCCTTGAGCTTGATGATGAGGCTCCTTAACCACGATGATACAGCCCTTGAGGACGTTGACAAGTCCCTTTGAACATGTAATACAAATCTTGAGCGCGATGATAAGGCCCTTTGAACACGATGATACAGGCCTTGAGTAAGATGAGGCCCGTTGAACACCATGATATATGTCCTTTTGAGCACAGCTTTACGATCCCTGAGTAAGACGATGCGATCCTCAGGGTATGGTGGACACTGTAAACGTTTCTCTTGCCTGAGACGGTGAGGGCCACTACCACATGACTCGAGCTTACAGGGGTTAATGACACGACTTACAAACCATCGTCCCGCGGTTTCACTCACAGACTGAGGCAAGAATATTCACGACTTGAGTTACAAACGCGATTAATGACCTTCCTCCCAAACCTCACCCTTTACCCTACCCCACTGTTGGCCGGACACGTTCGCAGACAGCGAGTTTTCCTTCATTTTTATCCCTAAAGGAACTACATCACCTTAGAGACGCAGAGGGAGAGACTCATCTCTGACGAACGTTCGTACCATCCGGAGGGATTTATTTCCATCAAATTAATAAAGTCTACGTGCAAGGAGCAATGATGGAAGAAATGATGTTAATAAAGAAGAGGAAAGAAATAGAAAATGAAGACACTGCAACAGCGTATAAGGAGGAATGAATCTCTTCGAAAATGACGATGTGGAAAACACACGTACTTAAGAGATAGAAAAAAAAAAGAAACGGTTGACGAAGAATAAATCTGAAGTAGAAAAGGAAAAGCTGGGGAAATATTTCTATAAATCAGCAGTGAAGGATCTGATCCCCTTCGTGATATCAAGCCACACACACACACACACACACACACACACACAGACCGACACACACACAACACACTAAGATAACCCTGAAAAGTCACTTAACGGAATTCGAACCCATGTTCTCTTGTACCTCAATCACTCCGCAAGGTAGCAGACGCCGCCGCCATTACTGCTCCTTAAGCCACTTATGATGGATATATACACAGCTGCTGGGGGTCGAAGGGGATGGGGGGAAGAGGGAGAGAAGGAAGAGGACCGGCTGGAATGGGCTGGATGCAGGCTTAGAGGAGGGATGTGAAACAAGATGGATAGAGGGGAGGTCGAAGGATCCAGACAAGGATATGAATTACTGGGAACGCCAGTGTGGGGTTCGTCTCCCTAAGAAAGATGCTCGAGTATTATTTTTGAGATAGTTAAGATATTGGATGATAGTGATGATAGGAGGATGAGCATGTGGGATAATGGCCATCATGAGAATTGTGGTAATTGTGGCTCTGATGAGAAGGATAAGAACTATGATAAAATGGAGGGTTCTATTGCTTTTATTAGTAGTGTTGATGATAATTGATGATGGTATTGATAATAATGAGGGTATATACGGTAGTGATGATGGATATTAAGATACTGATGATGGGAATGAGTTGCTACAGTGGTGATGGGGAATTTGATGAGTCTGGGACTCATAATGGTGATCATTATGATATTGATGGTGATGTTAGTGACAGTGACATAGTTAATGAAGTGGTGCTAATGACAGTCTCAGTGATGATAAACATGAGGACGATGCTGGTTTTCTTACCGATGGTTATGTTCATGATGATAATGGTGATGATAATGGTTATGATAACGTCAGCGATAGTATATGTGACGATGATGATGGTGATTTCAACAATGACAATCGAAATGACTGTGACAATTATAGTGAAGCTGATTATGATAATTATCATGAAAAAGTGATGGTGAGAAGCCAGATGATGATGATGATGATGATGATGGTGATGATAACGTTAATGATGGTAAAGCTGAGGACTGATATAACAAGTGTTGTAAGTTATAGTGCGGAAAGGGATAAATGATGAGTGATAGTGATGCTGATGGACTCCAAGAACTTGACCTCTGATCCTCCTCGTCTTACCTCGCTCCAGCCGAAACCCCCTCCCCTCATCAGACACACACACACACACACACACACACACACACACACACACACCAAGAAAGCAGCATCTGACTCGTGTTGGCACGAGCAACATACAAGAAGAGAGAGAGAAAAAAAGAATTATATATAAAAGAAAGCTAGTTTCACTCAGACAATAGAATTTAATTAATCCCTGTGTGTGACTATGTGCGTAAGAAAACTCCAGGGAGAAAGAATCTCTTACGGGAAGGAGAAGCAGAGAGAGAGAGAGAGAGAGAGAGAGAGAGAGAGAGAGAGAGAGAGAGAGAGAGAGAGACAGAGAGAGAGAGAGAGAGAGAGAGAGAGAGAGAGAGAGAGAGAGAGAGAGAGAGAGAGAGAGAGAGAGAGAGAGAGAGAGACTTACCTTGGTAGGGAACTGACAGAATGAGACGAACGCATTTGCTTCTCCGGCAAAATGGTGGTTGCCTTTGTCTGTCATCTTTATCAGACTAAGTGCCTAGCTATCACATACAACCTCGGAAGGGACCCCAGTCGTCTGTTGCTGACTCCTGTGAATTCTTTGTATCACTGCATACTCCAGTAGCAGGGAAATGTGGACTAATTTGGACTGAGAAGTTCTTTGATATTAGCCTCGCATATATATATATATATATATATATATATATATATATATATATATATATATATATATATATATATATATATATATATATATATATATATATGTATATTCCTGACGCTACCTCGCTATAACGGGAAACGGCGATCGAGCATACAAATATATATATATATATATATATATATATATATATATATATATATATATATATATATATATATATATTTATATGTATATATATATATATATATATATATATATATATATATATATATATATATATATATATATATATATATATATATATATATATATATATATATATAAATATATATATATATATATATATATATATATATATATATATATATATATATATATATGTATATATATATATATATATATATATATATTTGTAAGCTCGATCGCCGTTTCCCGTTATAGCGAGGTAGCGTCAGGAATATACATATTAATATACAAACAAACATAAACAAACGTTTTTACAAACTTTTTCCTTTTCATTCATCTCCGACACCCCCCCCCCCTTCGTGTAACAAGATCTTTTTTCATTCTAAGTTTTACTTTACAAAGCAGGGAACATAATCACGCCTCAAATTCTCTCAACAGTTTCTTCCTCTGAAACAAGTAAGCGTTAAAAGGTCCTTAATTACGTCGAAGCCTCGTACCCAACAATAGTTTTATGTATAATTTTAGAAATACATTTCTCTCAACAAACTTTCATGGTATCAATTGCAATACATATTTTGCATGTTTTTTCTTTTTTTTTTGGTGTGAACCGTAACGACTCTAGCTCTCTCGTGGAAAGGCACTGAATTAATTTGCATACTTGTATACAATAGTTGGAATTCCTTTTACCGAGAGCATATCATCACTAGTTTAGAATTAAACTCCCCCCCACACACATGGTCCTTTCTTTTGAGTTTTCTTTTAGCCCCGCGCATCGGCGGGAGGTGACTTGGTTGTCTTCTCATTCCTGTGCCGTTAAATCCAGCGCGTCTACAAAGGAAAGTGATTCTTCGCATCCAGATATTTTGGAACACCTCCTGCAATTGAGGAGGCTCCGTTTTCTTTCGTAAGTGTCAGAGATTTGAGGTGGATCCTCATACTCGCCATTAAGCGATATTTCTGACGTACTCCGGTCCTTCCTCTCCCTCTCTGCTGAAGCTAACACCAGGACAGTTCCTGCAAGAAGAGTGCCATGCTTTCTAGTATCACATACTTCGCAAACACTTTGATCAATTTTGCATTTCGAAAGGTTTCGTGCAGCTGAATATCTGTTGGACATTGTAATTAGATAAAAACAAACTACAATGCATAGGAGTTATTAGTTATGCAGATATTCTATATGGTCTGATATATCTATATTTCTATTTATCATCACCTCATTCCCAGTTGAATAGGGATTAGGCACATACAGCCTCGATATCGTGGTCACCCATTATGGTGAATATTCGGGATGCTGAGGTTTCCCTGTCCGGATATTCGGGAAGGTGATGTGTCTTACTCGAATCGATTAGGGTGAATATTCAGGGAACTGAGGTGTCCTGCCCGAATATTCAGAAGTTCAGGGGCCCTGCAAGAATATTTGGGGATCTGAAGTGTCCTGTCCGAATCGATTATGGTGAATATTCAATGATCTGAGGTCCACGATTATGGTGAATATTCGGGAAGATGAGCTGCTCTGCCCGAATATCCAGAGAGCTGAGGTGCCCTGCCGGATTCCACTCCATTAGCCTCATCTACACACAAAACTTCTATTCGTGATGATGTGAGTGTGATACATTTGGGTGGATATAGTTCATGTTATGTTCATATCCACTCTCAAACGACAGTCATGTGACGAGCACTGTTTCCCATTGCATAAAAGTAAAATCATACAAATGTACATATACCATAGAAATAGCTGCATACCTAGAAAATATGATAAGCAAGGATTTGATAAAACGGGAAAAAAGATTTTCCCAACTTTAATAACTTATTGATGATATGTTTCCGAGTTGATAAGGGGTTTCGATTCTTAAGCAGGTATTATCAAACAGATGATGAATACGCTTTGCTTCGAATAATGCATTTAGAACATTAGTGTATGCTCTGCATAAACAAAGAGAGTTTATGAATGATTTCGTTTTATTTTGCGAATGAATCTCATCCATACACTCCATGTAATGTTGAAAATACATCAAATACCATACTATAGATTTTTTCATGAACACTGGACAGAACTGATGGTAGTTTCTCTACAGAGCCTATCGTATGCATACATATATTCTTTCCATGATTGATCGCCGTTTCACTCGTTAGCGAGGTAAGGCCAGAAACAAAGAAAAGCTGCATCCACTCACATCCATTCTTTAGCTGCCATATGTAATGCACAGAAACATCTCCCTTTCCACAACTAGACTCCATAGACTTTCCCAAGGTTTGCCATGAACGCTTCACATACCTTGGCTCAGTCCACTGACAGCACGTCGACCCCAATGCACTAAATCGTTCCAACTTACTCTATCCCGTGCATACCTTTCACCCTCCTGCAAGAAAATGTTGTTGGCCCAGATCGGCCAAAATGTTTTTCACTCCGTCCCTCCATCTCCAGTATTGTTTCCTCTTCTTGTTCCCTCCAATTCTGACACATGCATCCTCTTTGTCAACCTCTTTTCACTCAACTCTCCATATGTCCAAATCATTTCAGCACATCTTCAGCTCTCTAAACCATACTCTTTTTATTACCATATATTTCTTTTATCCTCTTATTTCCAACACATCCACCCCCCTCCGATCAACCATATCTATAACCCTTGCCTCGCATCTGTAGCGATAGGTGATCTCCAAAGAGTAAGGGGGAGAGTGTGACTCGTGTTTGTCTGGGGAGTGTGGTTTCTGATAGGTGTATGTCTGGTGGGCTGAAATTTAAGACTGAGTTGGGGGATTGCTTGTTCAGTGCTTGTTGGGTTACTTCCATGCGTCTATGTTTTGACGAATGTTATATTTGTTGTGGCGTGAGTAACTGTAAGTAAATGTTACTGAAGTGTGAGGCATGGGTAAGCTTTCTTTATTTCCACGTGTTGGTCTGTGGTAAGTTACAGAATAGTTTGAATGGGAAGGGATATTCACAGAACTGAGTGACAAGCAAACAGAGGTAGGAATATAGTAGGAGGAACTCCGCTTTATTGGAAGGTGTTGAATGTTAGTGGTTCCTATGCAGCCAGTGTTTGTTCTGAGAATACTACTGTGTGGTTGGCAGCTTTGTTATATTTTTCTTTTGAGAGGATGGAAGACCAGGCAGCTGATGCATTGTTTATAGAGGAGTGGATGAATTCTTTGTATGGGACGTTCAGGTAGGAGACTATCAGTAAACTTCAGGGTGAATAAAAAGATATTTCTGGATAAAGGTGAACAGTATGAAGAGAGTAATAAGATAATTGGGAAAACCATCAGATGTGTGAGTGATGACTGGAATGAAAGAGATGAATTTGAGATAGCCTGAGTATTCTAAAGGACTGTTAAGTGCGTTGGATGACTAAATAGTAGATGTTGGTTGTATGGGACGTAGTCAGGCCGGCGAATGGTTGATGAAGAAAGAGGAGATGGTGAAGGCATTGCGTAAGATGAAGTATGGCACAGTGGCTGGAGTGGTTGGGACTGTAGATCAATTTCTTAAGAAGTCGAATGAAAATGTTGTTGATTAGGTAATGAAGGTCTGTAATATATATATATATATATTATCCCTGGGGATAGGGGAGAAAGAATACTTCCCACGTATTCCCTGCGTGTCGTAGAAGGCGACTAAAAGGGGAGGGAGCGGGGGGCTGGAAATCCTCCCCTCTCGTTTTTTTTTTTTTTTTTTTTTTTTTTTCCCAAGAGAAGGAAGAGAGAAGGGGGCCAGGTGAGGATATTCCCTCTAAGGCCCAGTCCTCTGTTCTTAACGCTACCTCGCTAACGTGGGAAATGGCGAATAGTATAAAAAAAAAAAAAAATATATATATATATATATATATATATATATATATATATATATATATATATATATATATATATATATATATATATATACATATATATATTTCTCAATCTTTTTCCTTTATCAGAACCAATAAGGCTATGTTCACAGCATCTGGGAGGAGGGCTGCAATATTGTCCGTGCTGTTGCCAGAGCAGCTTCAGGCGATCCTTTCATGGAGTTAGTAAGAAGATGTGGTCGTAATCTCACACAAAGATCTTGAAAACACTACAAAAAGGAAAAAAAAATCTAATATTGTTTACTCTGTCCTCAGCTTATCACCGGGCAGCAGCCACCCAAGCGAGAGGCGTTACTTTCGTCTCAACTCTTGAGTTTGCTATATCAGGTTTTGAGTTAGTTTAGCCTCAACTCTTAAGTCAACTAACTCAACTGTTGAGTTTGCTTAGTCTCAACTCTTGAGTTAACTGTCTCAACTCTTGAGTTAGCTGTCTCAAGTCTTGAGTTAGCTGTCTCAACTCTTGAGTTAGCTGTCTCAACTCTTGAGTTAGCTTAGATTCAACTCTTGAATTAGCTGTCTCAGCTCTTGAGTTGGCTTAGTCTCAGCTCCTACGTAATAAGACTGACCAGCCTAGTATTCTTCATCGTGGAAACTGGATAGTAAGTCCCGTGCCATGTGGTCGTCTCTCAATAACATCGTCAGAGGGTCCACGTGTGTACTACTAACCAAAACATAGGAGAAAGCTTCTCCTTAAGCGTCGATGTCAAGGAGATCATCCAAGAATTAGTGTTTTCATTTTCCTTTTTCATTGACAGCGAAGTAGTAGAAATATGCTAAAGGAAGTGAAATTGAGTTTTTTTCCACGTGAAACTGACCTGCAGAAAGAGCAGGGATGCGGATATAGAAAAACAAGCATACACACACACACACACACACACACACACACACACACACACACACACACACACACACACACACAAACACACACACACACACACACACACACACACACACACACACACACACACACACACACACACACGGGTCTCTACGGTGTAATGGTTAGCAGTACTCATCATGAGTCACTAAGGGCCCGTCTGGGGTCGGGCCCGCATGGGTTCGAATTCTGCTTGTTATACCTGATAAGGTGTATAAAAGATTGGTGATTGAAGGGAGGATGGTGGTCTACAAGAATGTCTGTATGAGGAGGAAGACGGTAATTTCAGGATAGGCAGAACCTGTGCAGACCATGTGTCTACGTCGAAGAATATGTGTGAGAAATAGAAAGGAAGGAATTTATCAGTGGTATTTCTCGATCTGGAGAGAGCGTATGATAAGGTCGACAGAAATGCCTAACGGAAAGTGTTACGAAGATATGGTATATAAGGAATGCTACTAAATGCGATGTGGAGATTTCATGGGGTGTGTAAAGCATGTTTACACGTAGGAAGGGTGGAAGATGAGTGGTTCCCAGTGAAGAAGGGTCTATGTTAATGGTGTGTGATATCACCATGGCTGGCTGATGTATTTACGGCCAGAAAGGTGAGGACGGTAATGTAAGATTCCCGGAGTGGGGAGCGGTATTACATTATGTTGAAGCGAAGGGTCTGGCAGGTGAGTCAGTTGGTGTTTGTAGGTGACACGTTTATGACGACAGACTCAAGATTGAAACTCGTCATTGGCGTCTGAGTTTGGGAGAGTGTTTGGAAGGATGAGGTTGAGAGTTACTGTGAGGAAAAATGAAGTAATTGGTTGTAGCAAGGGGATGAGAGAGGATAGAATGAGCATGAATTTACATGAACGTGCAGGACGCGAGATCCTTTAGGAACCTGGGAATGGACAGAACAGTGAAGAGCATCAGGGGACGGAAGTGAATCATAAGTTTGGATAAAGGAATAAGGCCCTTTGAGCTTTGAGAAGCGTGTAGAGGAAGAGGTCAATAACTGTGAAGGCAAAGATGAGAATGTCTTAGGACATTCATCATTCAAAACTGATGGTCACAAACGTTAAAATGAGTCCCAGACAGACATATATCTCTATGTCATATTATCCAAAGGAAGATAAAACGAAATTACTGTTACGTTGTAAGTACGTTATATTTTTCATTCCAGAATTTATTCCTTTTAACATCAGTCTTAAACATCACTAACTTCTTACTAAGGTTTTTTACATGAATGAACTGTTCAACAATAACTGCGACTATGGATTGATTCATCTATATTGCTTTACACATAGAGCTTTCTGCCTCCCTCGCATAGAGCACAGAGGCATTTACTCAACAGGTTGACTAGATAACCTTAGCCATAGATTCTCGTCATAATCTACGAGACGATCTTGGTCGAGTACCTCTGGTAACTTCCCCAAAGTCAAAGACAGAAAACGGACACTGCCGGAATTGAGTGGTCCCATATTCCCATTCCTTTTTTGTCTTATTGACCAATTCTACTTTCTGACGGGGATAAACCTACCCTATAAGATAAATGGATGAGTCATATATTTTCTGAACTTCCTTTTAGATACAATTTGTTCTTGGTATCATTTCATCATTGTGTGTAACAAATCTATGGGTCAGTTTTGCCTGACGAAGTACGAAGAACACTGGGAGAAGTACATAGGAGTATAAAAGATACAAGGACTACAAGAAAGCTTCAGAAAAGTTTGATCACTATAACGACTATGACTTAAAACACTACAACTAAGACAGGGGCTTTGGCAGGTGATCGGCATTTACAGAACAGCGGTAGAGCTACAAGTAGCAACACCAATACTAGAAAAATCAACAGACACAGAATCATGGGATATAATCACGTAAATCAAATGGCTCCTCGGATATTTTTCCCCAGTATATTGTGAGAGCACATAACAACAATATATATTTGTCTCCCTGACATCTCGTTTCCTATATCAGATCTTCTGCCAATGGCTTATATTCTCCTGATTTTGATTTATGCGTTTTGTACCCATGTAGATCTGATTTACTCGTTTACATTTACGATTTGGATCTGTCTCAACTTAATATTAACGTTACCAAGCCTTAGGCCGATCAGACACAATCATACTCAACACCTACCCTCACTCTATGCTATTATTCTGTCTTTTCTTAATTACCTTCTAATCCTGGGAAGTTTCTCCTGGGAAGTTTCTCCTATTGTCTGTCCACGCCACTTCATCTGGCGGCTTAAGGAGACGAGCTCAGTTGACAGAGGGGTGCAGAACATGACTGCTGCAGTACCGTGGGGAGAAGAGAAAATAGATAGCAAGGAAGGAATTGTGTGATTACCAAATATCTCAGTAAAATGATGTTGTTCACTCCGCTACAAACACCTGCATTGTCAATTTTCCCACTACAACGTAGTTCAACATATCAGACCCAGACACATCCGCATTCTGTCACGACACCTGACGTCCAAATGCTATTTCCAGGTGTTTCATTTTCACCCGTATTCTTCTTACCTTCCGGCCAGTATTTCCTGCTACCAAGTGACTGATCATTGATGGTAATGCACTACACATGCGCTCACACATACACACCATCCACTCATTGAACTAGAGTAATACTTTCATTGGTGATAATCTGCCTTACGGTTTACTTCTCTAAGGGCAACATTCAGCTGGGTCTGTTCTTGCTTCATTATTACGTTGTGTGTTGTCTCGCTTGTCACAGTTATAAGCACTGTTTACCTCATGATATTGTGACCTCTTTCTACCACACCTCACGAAGGAGAGAAAGCATCGCGGAAAACACTTAAGTATGATCTCATCGATTCGTAAAAGATACATCTATGTATATGCTTTTTCTTCGCTCATGCCCATTGTCTTGTAGTACCAAGATAAGTTACCTTCACGTCTAACACCTTCAGGCATTTCGTAGTAGCACCGCTTGTCACTCTGTATTACGCTATAGCACCTATCGGTTTAGCCGAGTACTTCCCAGCTCATAATCTACCTCACGTCGCATCCCAGCATCTCCCATCACCTTCTAGTCCTTCTCAGTAAGGGCCATGTTCCCTTTTCCCAGGATCTTAATAAAGCATATCTCATCACCGTTCACTGTCTCTCACTACTCCCTACCAACACCGCGTATATCTCTTTAATATCCTCCATACCATCTTTACCAAGTACGTTGCGGCACATGAAACACACCTAACTATACCACGCAACATGCCTCGGAGAAATTCACAATAGCGATACCGTACTGTACTATTTCAGGGTATTATTTGGTGCCTGCACCGACGAGTGAGGTAATAGTGATTAATAATTCATTCCCCTCAGCGGCTTTCATTACCCCCAGGCATCTTCGATTCTCTCACCATCTTAACTTCTCCTCGCACCTTAACATCTCCCAACACCTCAGCTTCTCCCACAACCTTAACTTCTCCCAACATCTCCAGACATTCCTCACGACCCACCATTACCTCAACTGCCGACCGACAGAACTACATTGGCGTCTATGATCCAACTGTCTTCATCTGGGTCATATTGGGTCTATAATGTTCTCTCTTGCGGCGTATTCTCCTTCCGTAGCCACTATGTCCTATGATGTCGACAGTATGTTCCTTAGAGTCCCCATAAAGAACATATTGCCTCGCCTCTGATATATAGGAAGGAGAGAACGTACAAAAAAAAAAAAGGATTATGATCAATTTTCCCAGAATTTCATTGTTTCCTTTTTGTGGTATTATAAAGTCTGTATACAGTGTTGTCAGGGAACCAATGGGACATATTCTATATTATACTTTACTGTTTTAAGACAAGAATAGATACACTGAATGTGGTAAAACATGTTACCTATACTATGTGTGGCAACATAGGCTAACCACATAGATAACTATACAGCATGTGGCACAGCCGTTCATAACTATACAGTGATAACTGGATGAGTTAACACAGCATATGTTGCCACTGTAGATCATGAACTGTGGAAGGATTACACAAACAAAAACGATCGGTTCTGATACCATTATACTCCCAACTAGAATGCTCTTTTATGTGGGAGTATCTGAACACTCCCCGTAGCAAATGATGAGGACCCCCCCCTCTCCTCCTTTCCCAATATCTACGCTTCTCGACTTTCACAGCAAACATTTAAATATATTTCGCTCAGTAGCATGATTCCAGTATTCTGGTCGACTTTCCCAGCTATCATTTGCTTTTGCCCGTTTTCCAAGACGCCCTAATTTAAGATGCTACACGTAGCTTGAATTTGTTTCTAATTTGGAAAGTATCTGTTCATCATGAAATCTTGAAAACGGAGATTAATTTGAACCCAGGAAAAGTCAGAGACAGTTGGACAATAGATGGAAACGAAGAAACGAGAGAGAGAGAGAGAGAGAGAGAGAGAGAGAGAGAGAGAGAGAGAGAGAGAGAGAGAGAGAGAGAGAGAGAGAGAGAGAGAGAGAGAGAGAGAGAGAGAGAGAGAGAGAGAGAGACCACGACCTCAGCTAACAAAAGAGAAAGTCAAATGGAAAGCCTGACAACGGGAAAAGAGAAGCGAAAAGTCAGACAATTAAGGACAAAGAGAGAAACAGAATTCGAGGAGACCAGGAAATGTGCAGGTAGACACGAAGAGATGAGTAAACAGACGAGAAAGAAAGACAGACGGAGATGATTAAAGAGAAACAGTGGATGTATTACCCAACGTCGTGTCTCCACTTCATTTTCTCCCTCCCCGCCGACGAAATTGATAAAATGAAGACAAACAGACCACTAGGAACTAGAAGGGTTCACTCACGCATACAGGGCAAGATATACGAGAGCAGTTCATCTTTCTGGGGTATTTCTCCTTTGGACTCTTCATCACGAAGGTTCGACTCTTGAGCACGAAGGCTCGACCCTTGTGTATGAGGTTTCGACTATTGAGCATGGGGTTTCGACTTATGAGCACGAAGTCTCGACCCTTGAGCACGAAGGTTCGAAGATTAAGCACAAAGGTTAAACCCTCGAGCAAGAAGGTTTTACTCTTGTGTACGACGGTTCGACGCTCAAGCAAAATAGTTCGACCCTTGAGCACGACGATTCGACCCTTTAGCACAGCGGGGCGACTCCCGATTATGATGCCTGCTAAAACCAATTTCAAGAATATTGCAAAAGAAAGAAGAAAAACATATAGATAAAGTAGATAAAGATACACCGGAAAAAAGATAGCAAAGGTTTTGTGAAGCAAAGTGTCCTTTACCAGTCTCACTCAGGATCCGGCAACCCAGGCAGGCAACCTCTCTTGTATCCTGAGCTGACCTGCTCTCCTGCAGCCTTGGCCAGCTTGCTTTCCTGCAGCCTGGGCCAGCCTGCTCTTCTGCAGCCTGGACCAGCCCGTTCTTCTGCAGCTTGGGCCAGCATGTTCTCCTGCAGCTTGGACCAGCCTGTTCTCCTGCAGCCTTAGCCAGCTTGCTCTCCTGCAGCCTAAGCCAGCCGGCTCTCCTGCAGCCTGGGCCAGCCTGCTCTTCTGCAGCCTAGACCAGCCCCTTCTCCTACAGCCTGGGCCAGCCTGCTCTCCTGCAGCTTGGGCCTGACTGTTCTCCTGCAGCCTTGGCCAGCTTGCTCTCCTGCAGCCTGAGCCAGCCGGCTCTCCTGCAGCCTGGACAAACCTGCTCTTCTGCAGCTTGGACCAGCCTGCCCTCCTGCAGCCTGGGCCAGCCTGCTCTCCTGCAGCCTGGGCTAGCTTGCTCTACAGCAGCCTGAATCAGCCTGCTCTCTCGGAGTCTGGACCAACCTGCTCTCCCGCAGGCTGGATCACCCTGCTCTCTTGCAGCTTGGACCAACTTGCTCTCCTGCAGCCTAGGCCAGCCTGCTTTCCTGCAGCCTTGGCCAGCCTGCTTCCCTGCAACCTGGACCAGCCATTGATCTCTCCATCAGCCTGAGGAAAAGCCTCGTCTAACACCCTCAGAATGCCTCTCAACAGTTTGAGTCAGTCTCCTCTCCAAAAGCCTAAGTAAGCCCCCTTTCCACTAGTCTGAGAAAGCCTGCTCTTCTCCTGCAGCCTGAAACACACCTCTTTCAACATCCACCCCTCCAGCCGGTGTTGCTCTTTACCGGTCATCAAGGAGGTCTTAACAGTGTTGCCGACAACAGAGCCTGTTAAGACAACAGAGCCTGTTAATACCACGTCTCAAGCAGCTGCCATCTGAAGCAAAATATAATTAATATACTGCTTGCGTCTCTCGTTATCATCCGGGCGTTCACCGCTCGCCTTTCATGGGGTAAGAACCACGTCGAAACTTCATTCAGTTAATATTCCTTTTTTTTCAAATAAGGTTTTTACCGTCAGAAAGAAAGAAAATCGCTAATGTTACAAAAATCTACTGCAAACAAGAAAAACTGTGTCTAAAACAATATGACATTCTTCTCTCAGTATCAACGTTTTGTTATGAATTCTGAAAGATTGCTATACGCTCTATACTAGGATAGAATTATGAACAAAGGATTCTGATTAATCATTTTTTTGTTTTGTTTTATTTTTAGCTGATATGACGCAGCCCTTGAAGCCTTTACTGAGGAATTCCACGCGATAGGTCAGCCTTCACACACGAGATGATCCATCACAAAAGGCCTGCTTCGCCTGGAGAATTTGGATACGAGACTCACTCATAAATCATTTTACAAATGAGCCACTTGTGTAATGGTTAGGTGAGAAACATTCATATACCGCCTATCCTTCCTAAAGGCTTGGTTCCTTCAGTAACATTTATCTGTGTATATCTTTATTGATGTAGATGCGTGCTTATCATAGCTAATACCCATCTTCTTTATTTATAAGATATGTAATCTTTTGGCTTTTAATGAAAATTTAAGTGAGGAAGTTCTAAAGGTATTTTAGCAGCAATCCTAATCGTTTCCCTTTCCCGTTTCACTCATTCTTTCCTTTTTGATCTGTCTGTGTGTCTGTCTCTGTCTCATATTTCTTACCCTCATGAAATTACTCTCTCTCTCTCTCTCTCTCTCTCTCTCTCTCTCTCTCTCTCTCTCTCTCTCTCTCTCTCTCTCTCTCTCTCTCTCTCTCTCTCTCTCTCTCTCTGGTAGGTGGTAGGCAGACATCTAACAGTGAGATACATTAATGGTGCTAGAAAAACCAGCACTTCAGTGCCTGTCAAGTATCAGTCCTTTGATAGCTATCTCTTTCTTTCGTCCCCAGACACGTGTCGGCACCAGACTTTTAGCCCATAAACATAGAACTTAGGGGAAATGAAAAAATGTCAAAAGAAAAGAGGGAAACCAGGTGGCTTTTTACAAATACGTTAACAGCAACAGGTAGGCAAATAAGGTGTGATGTCGGACTTTGCTCATAATTTGAGGGATTTGCTCTCGAGTGACCGAGAAACATCAACACTAGACAACGACCTTGGCTCAGTATACACTCAGGAGATTAATGACCAGGGTAGTGGCTCGCTCTCCAGCTGAACTAGCCAGAATTAAAATCATGAAATGTGAGGAAATGATTTAACTCTAGTAACACTGCAGGGATATAAAACATATGCAATAGTTTATGTGTTATTACTGTCTGAAGTGTCTTTAAAGTGTTTCTTAATGATTTAACTCTATTAACACTGCAGTGATATAAAACATATGCAATAGTTTATGTGTTATTACTGTCTGAAGTGTCGTTAAAGTGTTTCTTAATGATTCAACTCTATTAACACTGCAGGGATATAAAACATATGCGATAGTTTATGTGTTATTACTGTCTGAAGTGTCGTTAAAGTGTTTCTTAATCTATCTTTCTTTATATACATATTTTCTTTTCATGCTATTCACCATTTCCCGCGTCAGCGAGGTAGCGTTAAGAACTGAGGACTGAGCCTTTGAGGGCATATCCTCACTTGGCCCCCTTCTGTGTTCCTTCTTTTGGAAAATAAAAAACGAGAGGGGAAGATTTCAAGCCTCCCGCTCCCTCCCCTTTTAGTGGCCTTCTACGACACGTAGGGAATACGTGGGAAGTATTCTTTCTCCCCTATCCCCAGGGATATCTTTCTTTGTATATATATATATATATATATATATATCTTTTTTTTTTTATACTTTGTCGCTGTCTCCCGCGTTTGCGAGGTAGCGCAAGGAAACAGACGAAAGAAATGGCCCAACCCTCCCCCATACACATGTATATACATACGTCCACACACGCAAATATACATACCTACACAGCTTTCCATGGATTCCTCGCGTGTCGTAGAAAGCGACTAGAGGGGACGGGAGCGGGGGGCCAGAAATCCTCCCCTCCTTGTATTAACTTTCTAAAATGGGAAACAGAAGGAGTCATATATATATATATATATATATACATGAACAAAGTGCATATGAACACGCCCCTTCATGGAACACACCAACCTCCAACAGCCAGGATCGAACCTAGGACCCCTGTGTAACAGGCGGGAGCGCTACCGCTAGATATATATATATATATATATATATATATATATATATATATATATGCATGCTAACAAAGTGATTTTGAACGCGCACCCTCATAGAACATACCAACCTCCAACAGCCAGGATCGAACCCGGGACCCCTGTGTAACAGGCGGGAGTGATACCGCTAGGCTATGATAACCAATGTGAGACGTGAAGTATTCGAGTACATAGTATTCGAACAGTCATTTCCCTATAGGGCGATCATAGCCTAGCGGTAGCGCTCCTTCCTGTTACATTGGGGTCCCGGTTTCGATGCTGGCTGTTGGAGGTTGGCATCATATATATATATATATATATATATATATATATATATATATATATATATATATATATATATATATATATATATAATTGGGAATAATATTTTCATTCGGGCATGTTTCACTAAAGACCCATGCATTGTTAACAATAAATTTGCAAAAAGAAATCATTACTGTAAATCATGATATGCTCTCTCTCTCTCTCTCTCTCTCTCTCTCTCTCTCTCTCTCTCTCTCTCTCTCTCTCTCTCTCTCTCTCTCAGCAGCAGCAGGAGCAGCAGCGCCTAAACTCCTAAGTCGCCCCCCAAGTTTTGCAATCAGCATTGTTGACATTCCAAACTTGTCAGAAAACTGCAGGTATATTGATGACATTTCACTCGAAGACACAGAGCTTTTGTAAACGAAGCTGGAGAAGCTGAAGGGGACGTTTACAGAAGACTCTTCTTATTTTTGGATGAATCTTAAACCTAAAAATATGGATCTTTAGATACCACGCAAACCTGAAAACGTCGACTTGTCTGTGGTTACCCCAAACATATGCTTGAAGACAGATCACATACACACACACATACACACACACACACACATATATATATATATATATATATATATATATATATATATATATATATATATATATATATATATATATATATATATATATATATATATATATATGTATATATATATATATATATATATATATATATATATATATATATATATATATATATATATATATATATATATATATATATGTATATATATATATATATATATACATATATATATATATATATATGTATATATACATATATATATATATATATATATATATATATATATATACATATATATATATATATATATATATATATATATATATATATATATATATATATATATATATATATATATATATATATATATATATATATATGTATATACATATATATATATATATATATATATATATATATATATATATATATATATATATATATATATATATATATATATATATATATATATATATATATATATATATATATATATATATATATATATCCCTGGGGATAGGGGAGAAAGAATACTTCCCACGTATTCCCTGCGTGTCGTAGAAGGCGACTAAAAGGGGAGGGAGCGGGGGGCTGGAAATCCTCCCCTCTCACTTTTTTTTTTTTTTTTTTTTTTTTTTTTTTTTTTTTTTTCCAAAAGAGGGAACAGAGAAGGGGCCCAGGTGAGGATAATCCCTCAAGGGCCCAGTCCTCTGTTCTCAACGCTACCTCGCTAATGCGGGAAATGGCGAATAGTATGAAAAAAAAAAAAAAAAAAAATATATATATATATATATATATATATATATATATATATATATATATATATATATATATATATATATATATATATATATATATATATATATATATATATATATATATATGTATATATATATATATATATATATATATATATATATATATATATATATATATATGTATATATACATATATATATATATATATATATATATATATATATATATATATATATATATATATATATATATATATATATATATATATATATATATATATATATATATATATATATATATATATATATATATATATATATATATATATATATATATATATATATATATATATATATATATATATATATATATATATATATATATATATATATATATATATATATATATATATATATATATATATATATATATATATATATATATATATATATATATATATATATGTGTGTGTGTGTGTGTATGTGATCTGTCTTCAAGCATATGTTTGGGGTAACCACAGACAAGTCGACGTTTTCAGGTTTGCGTGGTATCTAAAGATCCATATTTTTAGGTTTATATATATATATATATATATATATATATATATATATATATATATATATATATATATATATATATATATATATATATATATATATATATATATATATCTCCCTACTGTTCCCCATTTATCGCTTTCTCTATAGTCTTAACTCTCACTTCTTCAATTAATCAGAATCCAATTCCCTTCATTCTTATCACCATTATAAATTCCTCAGTTTTAATTCTACTGGTGATCGTTTCTCCTATATACCTCACTTCTGGCATTTTTGGCGAAACGTGTGTCGTAGCCATAGAGATCTACAAAGCATTTGATAGGGTGTGATAATGGCCATTGTCTTCTAAACACTTATCCATTGATTTTTCTGCTTCTCTCTGTCCTCCAAAGCATAATAGTATCTTGAGTCGTTCCATTAGATTACTCGTTGATGGAACGATTCTCCTTTCCTATTTTGTCTCATACTCTATTTTCTTCTCATAAATGATTATCTTTCTGCTGATGATTCCACTTTGCTTACTTCTGCTCACTTTCCTTCCCTCCATTCTCTTACAAATACTCTTCCTTATCTCTTATCGAAATAATTTCCTCCCTCAGCATCTCAAAATGGGTAAGCATAAATCTTGTTACATTTGATAGTGCGAAAAAACGATCATTCAACACTTATAACATAAATATGTGGAACACAGCTACAATGTCCACTCTGTCATGGAAACCCTGCATAATCTACATAACTACGTTTGCTTCCCAGAAGTTGGGAATGTTGTATAAAAGATAAGAAGCAGAATGAAAATATTGATGAAAGTAATGATAATAATAATAGTAATGATGATAATGATTAATTATAATAATGATAATGATAATAATAATGATATCGATAATAATGATAATAATGATGATGATAATAATAATAATAATAATAATAATAATAATAATAATAATAATAATAATAATAATAATGATAATAATAATAATAATAATAATGATAATAATGATAATAATGAAAATGATGATAATAATAAGAAGATAGAAAGAAAGAAAGAAAGAAGGAAAGAAAGAAAGAAGAAAAGGATGAGAGAAGAAAAACCTATCCAAGAAAAACCGTGTGTTACTCAAAACAGCAATGAACCTCTACCTACCAGTCACTATCCCTGGTGCTGGTCACCCGCTAAAATCCTAAATATAAAAGAAAAAAAATAGAAATAGTAAATCCTCTCTGATCAATGATATACACAGTCTATAACGCACCTCTGCACTGTAAGGTCTCCTCTTACAGCGCACTTCGTTCTCCTCGCTGGAATCAATACCTCTGACGTAGCTGGGCTATTCTGGGGAGGCCTGGGGGAGGATTAGTGAGACAAGAATATACGAATAATCTGGGCAAGGCAGATCAAACAGGCGTGTATGACTCCAAAGACGTGACACACAAATTTCAGATTCGTTCTGAAATGATGGTAATTCCCACGTTGATTTCACGTCGGTCTCTTGATCGAGAAGATATGATCGTTGAAGACGGCGATACAATCCTGAGCTCAAATGGATCGATCATTAACCTAGCCCTTATGGGTTACGTCAAGGGCCAGGCCTTAATGTCCTAAGGGCCATCCTGACGTGCTCAAATGGCTGTACCTTCGTCCTCAAGGACTGAACTGTCGTGTTCAAGGGTTGTATCTATGTGTTCAGTGCTCATCCTGACGGGCCCAAGGGTTGAGTCTTCGTGCTCAGTGATGAATCTATCGTGTTCATAAGTCATGCTGTCGTTGCTCCAATGTTAGGCCGACCAGATCCTACGAACACGCGAGATCCCATTGTGGTCCAAATTTACTTATCACTTATAATCTCAACCTCTGGAATGTACTCATTTCGAACTTCTTAAGTTACAACTGTCTTCTAGTCGATATTAATTAAAAACAACTTATTCTCACCTTGAGATATCTTGATAGGAACAAATCTAGTGATGTGCACGCTCACACATCGCTATTCTAAATGGTTCTCGGAACAATCTCACTTGCTATCGAATCTGAACCACTTACTGAAGCCCCGAAAGTTATATATCCCGTTACACTAACAAGGACAATCGAATAAATGCATATCAAACAACATCAGCACAAATACAGGTAAATAATACAACTAGGGCTTGCCCGAAATGCTTAAGGATTCCACGAAGATACGAGTAAACCTTCTCTTTTTCCTTGTGTTGTATGTAAACAGATACAGGTTCATCGAGTTGATTAAATGTTGCTTTCCAAGACAATCTATGGAAAGCCATATTGGCCATTATATCGGTCCGTTATCAGGGCTGGAACATAGCCTTCTTCCCCATCATTTTCTTCCCTTCTCAGTCCTCAACACCAACACTTTGGCTTCTCCTCTCTGCGGTTCCTCACCGATACCTCTTGGTTCCTTTTCAATTATCATACACAGATTGTCCATACTCTTTGACATTACCCATAGCCAACTGATCACGAGCCTCAAAAATCACCAATTGCCAAGTCCTGCCCACTTCTAATTCCTTTCGCTATCACCCTGGATTACCTCCCTAAGTCTCGACCCACCAAACATCCTTCTCTCTCTCTCCCTGATCCCGTTGCCAAACTCCCTGTTTCCGATGGAGTCGCCAATGGAAGCTATATTAGTGTACATGTACTGTATCTCGCCGTTGATTGCTACTGGTCTTGGCTTCACTACGCTCCCTCTATGTTCTTTAGATTTCTTCCTCCTCTCGTCTTTCCCCAGTCCCCACCACATTGTCTGCGATCAGCAATGCTATCATTGCCACCGTCTCGTTACCCTCCACAGTCCCTACAACCACACCTTTGCCCCATCTCTAATCCCCACCACCATCAGGCCTTGTCCCCTCCACAATGCGGCTACAGCTGAGGCTAACAGACACTAAACCTTCCTGGCACTATACCACTTCGGCGTTTAGTTCTTGCACCTAGAACAGAAAACAGCATAAATGTAAGCGGATCAGGTAGGGTTCACGGCCAGACTGACTCGAATGAAGAGGATCCAGTCCCAACAAGCTGTTCCCCCTATCGCATGCCCAGCATGTTTATATTCTAGGGAAGGTCGGCATCATATGTTTCAATTGGTCAGGGTTTAGTTCATCTGCCTCAGAAATAAAAGGTGGGATATATAGAGAGAAAGGGAGTTAACTTAAATATAATCGAACCCCAGTTAAAGAAAAATACCTATGAAGAAATTGAAGATATGTTTTTTTTTTTTATCCTAAATTGAATTTCACATCACTGTATGATTCCTATTTCACAATTTTTCGCTTCATTGATAAAAGATGCATATGTGTGCAGAGGAAGTAAGGGGTAGTAAATATTTTGCAGGATAGTCGATGTGATTTTCTAAGCTGGAAAAGGTGAGTAAAGGGGAAAGAATATGAAAAATCGTAGATTTGACGAAGAAAGACATCAATGGGACGAACAACGTATCAAAGGAACTTGAAGTAGAGAGAGAGAGAGAGAGAGAGAGAGAGAGAGAGAGAGAGAGAGAGAGAGAGAGAGAGAGAGAGAGAGAGAGAGAGAGAGAGAGAGAGAGAGAGAGAGAGAGAGAGAGAGAGAGAGAGAGAGAGAGAGAGAGAGAGAGAGAGAGAATAACTAGTACAGGAAATTAATTCAAGAGAAAATAGAACGTTAGAAAGTGAAAGAGCTGCAGAGAATGATGGCATAACACCTGAGCTTCTGATAAGAGGAAACTAAGCGGAAGTACAAACGAAATTGTCAATTATCTTTTAGGAGATGAAATAAGATTAGGAGCTTGATAGAAAACGGTGATAAAAGAAAATGTATGCATATCATAAAGATTTCAGAAAGGATTTTTGTATTATAATTAAGTGATAAGAGGAAGACTTAATACTGCAGGTTCACCGTGATTACTGCAACTTAGAAACGCCAACCACAAGGCGTAAGGGAGCTTGCAAACCAAACTAAATTACAAAAATGGAAACAACGTGTTGCTTGCATCAGTAAGATAGCTTACAGAGCCCAGGTTTTTGAAATGGGCCTTGATGCAGATTTAGTGTTCATGTTCACCCATAGTGTAGTGTTCAGCGCAAGTGAACAAAGTCGACCCAAAGCTCACAACAAAAGAGGAGGATTTCCTGCCGGGGTTGACCATTCAGGCATAGCAAATAACTGACCAAAAACACAATGAAAATAGTATTTAATGGATGCCATTGTAGGGTCAGGGGCGAGATACAAGTTCTGCTGTGGGAAGAAGGGGTCCCGAAGCGTGCAGGCTTACCACCACAGAAGTTGTGGAAAGTAAAAGAGAGGCGGAAGAGGCTGGAAAGTTGAGAATTCGATTCTGCTTCCAGGAGGTTCGACTGGAAAATGAATGGTAAAAAAAGACTGCAGGTGTATTGATGGAAAAATAATTCCTACGTGATTACAGAGAGGAAGAGTATGGAAGGAAAGGTGTAAAAGTTAGAAGGATATTTGAGTTTACTTATTGAAAGGAATATGTGAAATTGACTTGGAATGATTATTGAGGGAAGAATTGAAAAGAAATAAAAGAGTATTTGAGGAAATGAATGACAGACTGATGTGGTGAGAGAGAGAGAGAGAGAGAGAGAGAGAGAGAGAGAGAGAGAGAGAGAGAGAGAGAGAGAGAGAGAGAGAGAGAGAGAGAGAGAGAGAGAGAGAGAGAGAGAGAGAGAGAGAGAGAGAGAGAGAGAGAGAGAGAGAGAGAGAGAGAGAGAGAGAGAGAGAGAGAGAGAGAGAGAGAACACTGATTGCATCTTCAGAATATGCATCCTTGAGACCGGCCGGTGCCAAGAAGAAAAGAATAAGGCATTTAAGAAAGACCTCTGGAGAGATTGAGTAAAAGGGTCACCTGGGAAAGACGGGACGGTAAATGGAGCTGATCTAAACGGAAGGGTGGGTTAAGATGATGAAGGTATTCAGAGAGTGCATGGTGGAAAGGTGCCTGACACCCCGAACGAGGGAGGGAAGGATAGAGGTTTTGGACTTTGTTGCACATCTTGGATTCTACACACCAGAGAACAGCATAGCATCAAGCACACACACACACACACACACACACACACACACACACACACACACACACACACACACACAAGTGGACCCAATGATTACTTATAGAGAGAGATACAGAAAAAAAGATCTAGGGAATAGATCATACTAAAGGAGGAAGCAGTGATCCTGCCTGAGTTAATGGTCGATAATTAGGACCTGTGTGTAGGAATAAGATATTAGAAGAAAAATGTAGATGACCCCAAGCCACTGCGACTGAATGAGGGTCATTGTATATTGTGCAGGGAGGAAATAAAACATGAAACTATATAGTCTGGAGGAGTAGAAAGCGACACGAAACGACATGGAAAATGCAGTTCCGGAGCTGCAGACGAGTTGTGTGAAACGACAGAAGATGAAATAACACTAAGGAATGGACACTGCAGAAGAACGAAGCGAAAGACGAGTATACGGAGAAAGAAAACGATGAACGGTAGATACCTGAGGAAAATACTTTACGAAGTGTATGTAATGAAAGACCAATAAAACAGAGGCTATGACTTGTAAGAAAGAATGTCAAGAATGATAAGACAAATGAGAGAAAAGGAGTAGAAGTTAAATCTAACATATATTACTCAAATATTTGGAATGATTGGGAGGTGAACATGATAAACTATAAGGCAGAAGTGTTGTTTTTTTCATTGAAGATGAGGAGAATAAAGAAAGGCAGAATAAGTGTATCGAAGATTCAGAGAATGTATGCTGAACGAAATGAATTCTAAAAAGAAATTTGAAAAGTCATGATGAAAATGACGAGTGTGAGTCGTGCTTGCAAGACTGAGAGTGAGAAAATGACTAACATATCAAGAGTGAGACTGGAAATGATGAAGTATTTTTGTGAGCGAAGTCGATTGCTGGGGAATGTGGTCGCTAGATGAAGTCCAGCGATGATAAGAATACCAAACAATACCAAGGTAGCTATCAGGCGTCTTTACTGACACACTGTTTGCAGATGAATCTCATAATAGTCTTTATTCCTGGTTCATATACTGCTTTATTTTCCTTACCTCGATAATCGTGTCATGGTCTTGTTGTGACTGCAGTTAATGGTCTCTTCAGCGGCCTTTATGTAATGGGTCCGCAGGTCACATTTCTTGGTTCCTGCGGCATTTAAGATGTTGATCAAAACGGAACGGAAGAATACAGTCTGGTCGTCGCCTCATTAGTACCACGGGGGGTAGGGCGCACGAATCCCAGCCCGTCCAGTAATTACTCACTGACATTAACAAAACACTGTGGACGAGTGCAAGACACCAAGACTCATTAAGACACCTGCGGGTGTTGCAACGAGAGAGAGAGAGAGAGAGAGAGAGAGAGAGAGAGAGAGAGAGAGAGAGAGAGAGAGAGAGAGAGAGAGAGAGAGAGAGAGAGAGAGAGAGAGAGAGAGAGAGAGAGAGAGAGAGAGAGAGAGAGAGAGAGAGAGAGAGAGAGAGAGAGAGAGAGAGAGAGAGAGAGAGAGAGAGACACACACAGGAACACGCGACTGTGTTCAGCAAACTAAAAATTGTATTATTTTGCCTCCTCCTCCTCCTCCTCCTCCTCCTCTTCTTCCTCTTTCTCTTCTTCTCCCTCCTCCTCCTGCTCTTACCCCCATGCTCTCACACTGACCGTACAAGCCTTCCAAACTCCACCAAACAATTCGCATTCTCGTCCTTACGTCACTTAAAACTTTGCCCCCGTAGGGAGCCCTCCCATCGCAACCATTACTGTTTGGCCCTAACTATCAGAGGGAGGAGGCTTCGCTACCCACACTACCACTACTGATACTACTACTGCTAGTACTACAGATTTCCCAGGGCGCTTGCCCCACTAGGCTAAGGGGAACCCTGATACATAGACCTCTTGATTTCACCACTGCTTCCTACGGGTAAACCTTCTCGACTATACATCTCCCATCAGATGCAATGGACTTTTACTATCTTGCCTTACGCATGCATCTTAATACCTCACTGGGGCTACAGTTTACTACTAAACTCTACGCTGAAAAGGATCCGTCTACACCTAAGGATCCTGTTATATCTATCAGTCTCATTACCCCTGCTGCTAATACTGGACTCATATCCCACTCGGCTATACATCTCCCAGTAATCTCAGATGAAATGGACTTTAACCATCTTGCCTCATCCATGCACCTAGGTACCTCCCTGGGGCTCCGCTATACTACTTTGCACTCATCTCAAGAAAGGCCCATCTAGACCTCTATCCCATGGCACCCAGCCATATCCTTCAGCCTCATTACTACCACTAACACTGATCCTGTAGAAAGATCCCCAAGTTCCCTTAGGCGGCCTCCTGTCTACCCATCTCCCTGACTGATCCCCTCAGTTGTATCCCCCCCCCTGCCAAGTTCCCCTAAGAGTTTGGCCTCAATATCGCTTATACAAGTGTTCCCTGTGCGCCCCCTCTCCCTTCGGAGGAACAAAGACTTTGAGCTTCTACGAGCAGGGGGGCAAAAATGAGGAAAAGAGAATTGTCTGTGCTGAACAAATGTTCATTTTCCACACAGTAATATAATTGAAAAATGGTGACTTTTTTACCTTCCGGATAAACATTTATATCAAAACACCCATACTTATATCTAACTGACGTATCATATTTTTTCTTTTATCTACAAGTCATACAAATTGCTGGTTATCTTCATCATTTTTCCTATTTTCCTTAACATAAACAGATGTTCTATCCTTTGGGTATTGTCTATATGTTCTTGAATCACTTAACAGCTAGAATCCGCTAATATCTATACCATCACTTTAGCTCTACTATTCCTTTTTTTTCAAACTTTTCTACCAGATAAATTCTATTCATTTTTTCGCGTCAGCCTACTTACCTCTTTTTCATCTCTCTCTCTCTCTCTCTCTCTCTCTCTCTCTCTCTCTCTCTCTCTCTCTCTCTCTCTCTCTCTCTCTCTCTCTCTCTCTCTCTCTCTCTCTCTCTCTCTCTCTCTCTCTCTCTCTCTCTCTCTCTCTCTCTCTCTCTCACACACACACATACAAACAGCACCATACGATTAAAGGAACTGCCGTAACACCGCCTAGACAATGGTGTTGTTGGAGGGACAACAAGTCCCAGTTCTCTTTGCTACCCGGACAACAAAATGGCTTCACTTTCCCAAGTTTTTGAGGCCACAGACTCGTCTCATCTACCAGGGCTAACTAGAATACAGACTAGTCTCATCTTCCCTTGGCTACTTGGGATAGGAATTAATCTCATCTGTCTAGATCACTTGGGTTGCACAGTACTCCCATCTTGGTGGGATAAGTGGGCTACAGAGTAGTCTAACTAATCTCTCTGGCTACCTAGTCCACAGGACTAATTCACTGTACCTGATCTGCCTATGTCATTTGGACACCAGTCTAGTTGAATTTTTCTAGTCTACCTAAGCTACAGTTAAGTCCCATTTTCTTGGACTAATTGGGCCGCAGACTAGTCTCATCTCCCTGGCTCCCCGGGCTACAGACAAGTCCTATTTCTCTGGGCTACAAGGTTTACAGGCTAGTCCCATCTCCCTAACGACTTGGGCTACAAAGTAGAGTTTTATTTCTCTAGCTACCTAGGTCTACAGACTAGTCCCATCTCTCGGAGCTATCTGGGCTACAGTGTAGCCTTCATCTCCCTAACCTATAGACGTCTCGTCTTCCACATCACAGAACTCTTAATGTCGTTTTTGTCCCTACTCGTCCAGTCATCTTGGAGGATCGACGACCAACACCCAACTTCCCGACAACAAAGATGTGTACATTTCAAGAGCTCCTTAAGAGCCCTCTGGGAAGGGGTTAGGACAGCCCTCGATAACCTTGAGTCACAGACAAGTACCTTATGAACGGGGATCTTTCGACCTAAATCTTAACTGCTTTACGTGCTCTTCAGCAAGGATGATGAATTTGAAACACTCTTTCAAAGGAGTCGACGCGTTACCCACTGTGTAAGCATTTGATGACATACTCACGGGCTTTTAAGTTAACTCATTCCCTTTCTTTCCTAGATCATGTTGAAATGGTAATACGGTCGTAAATGAGAAATCTGTGTAGGTTTTCCGATGGATGCGCGTCACTGGAAGCGCGTTCGTCTTCGCTTGTAATGACACACACCAACTCCATCGGTGCCGCTGTTTCGCGGCCGAGAGGCCGCGTCATACGTAGAGTTTTGGAGAGAGAGAGAGAGAGAGAGAGAGAGAGAGAGAGAGAGAGAGAGAGAGAGAGAGAGAGAGAGAGAGAGAGAGAGAGAGAGAGAGCATATCCTCAAATTTCCCTACGTCACTCACTCCTGAAGTTCGCCACGAACGAACTTAGGTAAGTCGGCTATTTAGCTTGAAGTTAAAAACTTCATCTGCATATCTTTTCCTTACTGCTCATGCCTTGAAAGAAGACCTTTCCTTTTTTTTTGTGTGTGTATTTTCCATCCTGCATTCTATCAAGAATGAAGTGAATTCTCCGGTAAGCAAACGGAACTTGAGGTCATTTAAGAAAAAGAAAATGACATTATGTTATTCACTGTTAATTGTTCAACGAATGATTTAATGACCCCCCCCCCCCGAGCCTCTGGCTGAATGACTGCTGCAATCTATCATTTTAGAAATAGCGTTTCAACGAACCCTGCGTTGAAACTACTACTTCAAACTGCTTTCAAACACGATGGCATACCCTGTTTCCAAACATAGCTGAGGGGCCTTACCACTCCTCGTTTTTTTTTATTTTTTTTTTTACTCCACGACCACTCAGAGATCGAGATTATGCCCTCTCATTACCAATTAACCTCGTAACCTTTCAACCGTTAATGAAGGGCTTCATTACAACCTCTCATAACTCAGCCATCTCGTTTGACCTCCGGGGGGTAAAAAAAAAAGAGGAGGTTGGAGGCTATGACAGGCTTATGACAATCTCTTTAATTAGGTCTCGTTTTGGCAAAGAGTGATTTATTGACATTGGCGTAACGGTTACGTTAATCAGCCAACGAGATGAGTAGATGCAACGGCGTGGGCCCAAATAGTCACGTTTAGCAGTTAACGAGTAAAACATCAAGGGGCGACCGTTGAGTAATTACGTTACACATGGAATAAATGGCTTGGAAAATATGAATGGCCTTTAACTGAATAACAAAATCATTCACTCAGTGAGGCATTTAATGATTATATCATCAGCTGATTAAATCGTGATTCATCCAACGAAAGGGTGAGTGAAATCGACGCTACTTTGGTCATTAGGGACAGGTAGTTTTTTTTCATACGCCCCCGCTTTTATAGACGAGGGTCCCCGAATATCAGGCCCTGAATATCAGGCCCTGAATATCAGGCCTTGAATATCAGGCCTTAAATGTCGGGCACTGAATGTCGAGGAATGAGCATCAGTCGACAGATGTCGAGGACTAAGTGTCGAATCCCAACTGTCAATCCCTGGGTTTCGGGCCCTCTCCGTCAAGCCCCTACTATCGGGCTGCCTAGTGCTGGGACCTGGATGTTTCAGGCCCCCATTAATAACGTGTCCCACAGATCCTAGTCATATATCTTAGTAGCACTTACGCCCGTATTAGTCTACCAAGAAATGATGGATCGCTTCCAATTTGCCAACTTATAAATCTCTCCGTAATTATTTATGCATGAAATATGAGGAGGGAGTTCTTAACACGGGAGGAGGAAAGGGGGGGGGGGTTGAACTTGCGTGTATGCATGCGTGTTTATCGCCTTATCTCCTAAGTCCTCCCCGGTGTCACCCTGATCTTTCGCCCACCAGTTCTTTTGGACGAGGTTTTGGAAGAGGGGTAAATCATGATTGGGAACATACCCCATTAAGGAAAATAAATGATTTAGGAGGGTAGCCTTGCCCAATCCCACCCACCTCAACACCCAAGCTCTGACATATTCTTGGAAACATATCTCGAAAAAATGAAATAGACGACACACCGAAAGATTTACTATTTGATGGTTACATAAACCATGTTCCGAGAACATCTGAATTAAACAGCTGCTCACCGGAGGAGCATAACCAGAATCACTCACCTGGGGCGTATAATTAAAGTTAACTCATTTGGGGCTTATGATTAAACTCTTAAAAGTACGCCTAATCCAGTAACGCACCAACTCATTTTTATGGGATTAAATCTTCTCCCAGGCGACACTAACACTCACCCTTATACTCCATAAACGCAAGATGAAAGCTGTATCACTCCATGTTTTTCCTTCTTCTTTTTCTTCTTTTCCAGCCACTCGTGTGTGTTGCCTGGTGGATGAGTTTGTTACACCAGCTCGACTACCGATGTCACTTGCCACTTACCAAGGTACCGGCATGAGTTCTCTCTCTCTCTCTCTCTCTCTCTCTCTCTCTCTCTCTCTCTCTCTCTCTCTCTCTCTCTCTCTCTCTCTCTCTCTCTCTCTCTCTCTCTCTCTCTCTTTTTCTCGTATTAGCTAGACGCAGCTCCAGGAAGTAAAATGGGGGGTTAACCTTTGACCTATCAACTCATAAGTCTGTCTTTCTCCAAAATCTCGCTTCCATGTATGACCAAGTTCAGCCATGTGTCGCCAACCAAGCAGGTTCGATGAATGTTGTTCTCTCGACCACTCATTTCCCCTCGTGTTGCCTCCAGCGCGTATGGGAATCAGTCTGTCTCCCTTCCCTCTTATCGCAGTCATCAATACACCTCATTATTTCTCCGTATCACATAACATCAGATGGAGGTAACTGCTTCGTCTTACATTCTCCAAGACTAGAGCGTAGGTAGGGTTTCAGCTTCTGATTAGAATGGACATTCTGTATATGCAGATGATAGGGGTAAGCAATCTAAGAAAACAGATAGAGAATAGTGTATACCAATGATGAACCGTAAAAAGGGTCGCCATGGGTCAAGCGCATAGGTTCGAATTCTGGTTGCTGCAGTTGGTCCACTGTCGATTCAGCTGTTCATCCTCCTGTAGGGGATGATCGCTAAGTTGGGTACCTATCTTAAGTTAATATATATATATATATATATATATATATATATATATATATATATATATATATATATATATATATATATATATATATATATATATATATATATATATATATATATATATATATATATATATATATATATATATATATATATATATATATATATATATATATATATATATATATATATATATATATATATATATATATATATATATATATATATATATATATATATATATATATATATATATATATATATATATATATATATATATATATATATATATATATATATATATATATATATATATATATATATATATATATATATATATATATATGGTTGTTTAATTTGTTTATGGATGGGGTTGTTAGGGAGGTGAATGCAAGAGTTTTGGAATGAGGGGCAAGAATGAAGTCTGTTGTGGATGAGAGAGCTTGGGAAGTGAGTCAGTTGTTGTTCGCTGATGATACAGCGCTGGTGGCTGATTCATGTGAGAAACTGCAGAAGCTGGTGACTGAGTTTGGTAAAGTGTGTGAAAGAAGAAAGTTAAGAGTAAATGTGAATAAGAGCAAGGTTATTAGGTACAGTAGGGTAGAGGGTCAAGTCAATTGGGAGGTAAGTTTGAATGGAGAAAAACTGGAGGAAGTAAAGTGTTTTAGATATCTGGGAGTGGATCTGGCAGCGGATGGAATCATGGAAGAGGAAGTGAATCATAGGGTGGGGGAGGGGGCGAAAATCCTGGGAGCCTTGAAGAATGTGTGGAAGTCGAGAACATTATCTCGGAAAGAAAAAATGTGTATGGTTGAAGGAATAGTGGTTCCAACAATGTTGTACGGTTGCGAGGCGTGGGCTCTGGATACAGTTGTGCGCAGGAGGGTGGATGTGCTGGAAATGAGATGTTTAAGGACAATGTGTGGTGTGAGGTGGTTTGATCGAGTGAGTAATGTAAGGGTAAGAGAGATGTATGGAAATAAAAAGAGCGTGGTTGAGAGAGCAGAAGATGGTGTTTTGAAATGGTTTGGTCACATGGAGAGAATAAGTGAGGAAAGATTGACCAAGAGGATATATGTGTCGGAGGTGGAGGGAACGAGGAGAAGTGGGAGACCAAATTGGAGGTGGAAAGATGGAGTGAAAAAGATTTTGTGATCGGGGCCTGAACATGCAGGAGGGTGAAAGGCGGGCAAAGGAATAGAGTGAATTGGATCGATGTGGTATACCGGGGTTGACGTGCTGTCAGTGGATTGAATCAGGGCATGTGAAGAGTCTGGGGTAAACCATGGAAAGCTGTGTGGGGCCTGGATGTGGAAAGGGAGCTGTGGTTTCGGGCATTATTGCATGACAGCTAGAGACTGAGTGTGAACGAATGAGGCCTTTGTTGTCTTTTCCTAGCGCTACCCCGCACACATGAGGGGGGAGGGGGATGGTATTCCATGTGTGGAATACCATCGTATTGAACATCGTATATACACTGCTTTGTGACCTGTGGGTCTGTGCTTTCTCATTTTAGGCACCATGTGCTCCAGCAAGCTGGAGACTCCCTGAGCAAATCTTGTCGACCTGTGTTCTGACGTATGTGGAAAAAGCGTTTTCGATTTAGAGGAGAAATGTGTATTCATTATCTTGGTAACTTGAATTTCTAATTACAGTATCTACTTGCGACATATTCGATAAAGTAAATTCTAACTGAAAAGCAGCAACAGTCATCGAAAGCTAACATTCTCACCGATTCCATCGTAACATCCTTACATGCTTAATGTTTCCCTGGCTGGATAGATGCAGTGACAGAAACACTGGGGTTAAAACAAGTGTTGTTAGTTCCAAACACATTCCCCTGGTCCCCACTACAGTGCTTTGCTATGCCCACAAATACACAAACTGATGTCAGATAACTATCTCGTGGAGGCGAGGGTGAAGATTTGTAAAAGTTTTTTATGGAAAAAGGAAACAGTGCCGGTCAGAAGAGAATGGTGAGAGTAATTGAACTTATATGAAAAGACTTGTATGAAGAGATATCAGGAGAATTTGAGTGCAGAATGGCAGAAGGTGAGAGTAGATAAAGCAAAGAGAGTGAACACCTTTTTTTCCACAACTCTCCTCCTATCTACATACATCTGCATTGTGGAGCGGTGCGTGTCCCCGCCACTATTCCGTTTGCACTGTATATATTCCTTTACTCTCTATCGTATTCCCGGCTTTTTTCATGTAATCCCTGAATCACGTGGAATATTCAACGCGTATGTCTCACCGTACCTGATGCTGAAGGGCGCTGAAAATCTCCAGCCCAAAACTGACTCTGCTGTGGTTTCAAAGCGCAGCAGTATCAGCTTCGTCTGTAGGTCTAGCTTTTCCGTTAGACGTATCTTTCTCGTTGTTTACCTCCCAAACATTCGTGAAAGTAACTCCTCCTTTTTAGAATGCAACTGGGATTCTACTTTCAGAGGCCTAGTTTTCCGGTCATGTATCCGTTAAGTCTTTGCTCAGCTTTTATTAAAATCTTTACCACCGTCTACGATACACGGGTCAAGTATGGGCCCGGAAGAATATAAATGAGCGTGTTGTACATCTCAATCACCTTGAATATCTTCATTTTGAATGCCTCTCATGGTTTACCCATCAGCTTACATTGCTCTTCTTTGGTTTACTTACTCTGATCATAATGAATTTGCCATGCTTTTCGACATATTCATCACTCCTCACTCAAAGGATGAGAGCTGATCATTCTGCTTCTCCTTTCTAAATGGCCTCTATGGTCCGTAGCGTAAAGTATCTTTGACAACTGCATATGAACCTCGCCTAGTGTTTTCTCCCTAATAACAAGCTGTCTCTTCTCTTGGGAAAGTCACACTTCTCGACTTTTGAAATCTGTTCCTCTCATTCTGCACTTTGGACAGTTTACAGAATCATGATCCTTCGGTTTTACCTCTCACTAATCCTATAGCTCTTCCTATATTCTTTGCCTCTTGATCCAAAGGGCATCTCTCACTTTTGAAATAAGTAACGCGCGTGGATAAGATAGGATCAGCCCTCAGTGTCCGAAAGGAGTTTGCCTCTAAGCTTGCGTCTGTGCTTGCTCTTCTATATGCTCTGCAACAAGACCAGTTCTTATTCCATACTGAAGTCTTCCCTTGGTCAGTCCATCCTTTCCATAGGCTAACAGGTCTTCTTTCAATGATATGACCTGGATATCGTTCAGTGGGTCAGACGTAGTACAGTCAAACCAGTCTTTTTATCTTTTAGATATGTCAAAAAGTAAAAGACCCCCTCCCCCCACACACACCTAAAATCAAAATTCCTCACGACTTTGGTATTTCTTTCGAAAGATCTGTTGTTCAACTCTCGACTCTTTTACTCCACTTAGCATTGACCATTAAACTTTCTTGCAAACTATGTCACTGAGATAACTCAGTCTGTTCCCTTGAAAAAAGAAAATGAGAAATGAAGAATGATTCATGATGCTATTTGGATGTCATAGGTATATCTCGTCGAAGCATTGTCCTCAAGTTGTACATAGGTTTGATCTTTCCCTGTATCACACATCCGAAGAGGTTCTTCCTCCGCACACAGACTAACATCCCTCACAACAGAGCATTGTCGAAACAGTTTACCCTCCTCCCAACTCATCGCTCCTTCAACGTTGAACTGAATCCCATTCTCTCTGCCGCAATTGTTGCTCCTCTCTTTGGTGTTAGTGAGAATTACATTGGCTTTTGCTCTCATGAGTTAGAGGTTTGTGTGGTTCCTCCTCTGACTTAGTCATATTCTCATGGCACCCGAGAGCTTTGGCAACTCAAGCATTGGTCTTAACGATGTCTTTGTAAAGCAAATGATTTTTCTCTCATTTCTCTTTCTCCTTCTTCATTCTTTTTCCTTTTCCTTTAGTTGTGAATATGGCCTTTCCCACCTCATTCATTGAGTTTGTGTCTGTTCGTTTTACTTAGCATAGACAGCATCTGTGCCTATTCGTACGCATATCAAGTGTTTCTCATTATCATATCATCCCAGTGCTCTCAATACTTTTGTCTCTGCTATCTCTCTTATACTTCTTTCTGCCATCCCCCTTCTCTGCGTTATCTCCCTGACCTCTCTCATATCCAGACTGCGTCGAATCTTCCAGCTCTTTCATCTCGCCTCCCCTTTAATCCCAGCAAACCACCATCTCTCGTACCAAATATACATTTCCAACATTCTGTGAAATACTGTGTTCCTATGTTGAGCCAACAAATGCGTCTGGACGCCTTTACCGAGCGTGTATGATAGGGATATGAAAATCAGCCAACTTCCCAAGATAAAAAGACACATCTTCGTTTACCCCAAAAAGGAACTGCTGTAGATGGAATTCACTTTATTCGATTCATCAAACTCATGAGCCCGCCCTAATCCGCTTAGCTTTTGTTTCTTCTTCTGCATAGCCGCATGGACTAAGTGTTGAAGTGGATGGACGTGTTGTGCGGAGGTCTTGAGATTTATGAAGTTCACCTGAAATAGGAATGCGTTGGGAAAGGGTGAGGGAAGGTGCTACGTTTCATGATCTTTTTTTAAGAGATGTGGATATTGGTCGATCAGAGTTGGAGTAAAGACAGCAAAGGAAGAGAAATAGAATTGAGGAACAGTGGCGCTGGATAGGGTTAGGATATATATATATATATATATATATATATATATATATATATATATATATATATATATATATATATATATATATATATATATATATATATATATATATATATACATACATATATATATATATATATATATATAATATATATATATATATATATATATATATATATATATATATATATATATATATATATATATATATATATATATATACAAACCTTCAACAGCCGGGATCGAACTCGGTACCCCTGTGCAACAGGCGGGAGCGCTACTGCAAGGCTATGATCGCCCCTAATAGGGAAATGACTATTCGAATAATGTTTACTCGAATACCCTTCGTCTCACGTTGGTGAGCATCGGGGTCTAGCGGTAGCGCTCCCGCCTGTTGCACAGGGGTCCCGGGTTTGATCCTGGCTGTTGGAGGTTTGTATGTTCTATGAAGGTGCGCGTTCATATATATATATATATATTATATATATATATATATATATATATATATATATATATATATATATATATATATATATATATATATATATATATATATATTATCCCTGGGGATAGGGGAGAAAGAATACTTCCCACGTATTCCCTGCGTGTCGTAGAAGGCGACTAAAAGGGGAGGGAGCGGGTGGCTGGAAATCCTCCCCTCTCGTTTTTTTTTAATTTTCCAAAAGAAGGAACAGAGAAGGGGGCCAGGTGGGGATTTTCCCTCTAAGGCCCAGTCCTCTGTTCTTGGCGATACCTCGCAAACGCGGGAAATGGCGAATCGTATGAAAAAAAAAAAAAATATATATATATATATATATATATATATATATATATATATATATATATATATATATATATGTGTGTGTGTGTGTGTGTGTGTGTGTATATATGAGAGATTTAGTGCCATGTCCTAAGAGTCTACATATTCCGACTTCCTCTCGCTATTATAGCAG